>NW_021604589.1:4959921-4984521 GCF_004785775.1 Grammomys surdaster | reverse complement strand
CTCTCTCTCTCTCTCTCTCTCTCTCTCTCTCTCTCTCTCTCTCTTCTGTGAGGATTGAACCTAATGCCTTTTTTTATGTTTTCTTTCTCTTTTTTTACAGTCTAGTCTTTATCTGCTTCCTGGTCTGCCCTCTGACTATTCCACATCCCATATCTCCTCTCTCCCTATCTCCAAGAGGATGTCCCAACCCCCTAAGACCATTCCACCAGACCTTCCGACTCCCTGGAGTCTCAAGTCTCTTGAGAGTTAAGTGCATGTTCTCTCACTGAGTCCAGACCTTGCAGTCCTCTGCTGTATATGATTGGGGGCCTCATATCAGCTGTTATATGCTGTCTGGTTGGTGGCTCAATGTCTGAGGAATCTCAGGGGTCCAGGTTAAGGGATGGTCTCTTTGTGTTACCCAAGCCAGACATGAAGTCCCTTTGCAGCCAAGTCAGGCTGTGAAATTGCAGCCCTTCTATTCAGCCTACCCAGAAACTGATGTATATTCTTCCACACGGTTCTAAGGAAAACATAATAGTTCAGTTATCCCTGAACTTTTGTGGGCAGAATATCACCCCTGCCTAACCATGTGTGTCATAAAGTGATCATATCAACAGTAAAGACCACCTGATCTTCAATATCCAAGTAGATGAGGAAGATGTGTCTAAAATGGTGATGTGAGTTTTCTTGGTGAGGATCCTTTTACTGTCATAACTAACATACAGGTCTGAGGTTGGGCTACATTCATTCCTTAGAGACCATCATATTTTCAGGTATGACTTAGAAATATTTTGGAAAATCTTATGTTTGTATGTTTTAGCATGTATGTATTCAGTTCACTCTTATCTCTATGATTATATGAGAACATCCAATTTGATTATATACTTATTGATACTGTGTGAATTTAATGTTTTCTATGTTTAGAGATAAAAGTTCCATGAATTTTCATTGTTTGAGTCATTTTTATATTGATGGTGACATTATCATGGATATCTTCTGATGACACTAAGAGTTTTCTTAAAGAATCTTCTGTAAATATCCATGTAGAGTAGATGAACTCTGAAATGAAATGAAATGATGGCCTCAATTTTGATATGGACATATACAGTAAGATCATAGATAATAGGATTTTCTGGATGTTTCTCAGAGACTGGTCAAGACTTCATGATTCCTCTGAGTGATCTTTAAGAGTACATTACTCATAACTGGCTACTTACTAGTAAAATCCTAATCACAAGGCAGAACATATTCTCCTTGTCTGTATAAGTAAGTGGTAATGGTACCTCTAACTCTTCCTTTCATCATGAATGTCTTTCACATGTTCAGGTCTGCAATCATAGAATCCTTAGCAAATCTAGTAAAC
This sequence comes from Grammomys surdaster, assembly GCF_004785775.1. Taxonomy (NCBI): domain Eukaryota; kingdom Metazoa; phylum Chordata; class Mammalia; order Rodentia; family Muridae; genus Grammomys; species Grammomys surdaster. The sequence goes on along the minus strand of NW_021604589.1, from coordinate 4,983,176 downwards.
ATGATGTCTTAGATTTCTATTGCTGAGGAAAAAAAATAATGGCTCAAAGCACCATGAGGAGGAAAGGGTTTATTTCAGCTTACAGTTCCAAGTAACAGTCCATCACTGAGGGAAGACAGGCAGGAACCTGGAGGCAGAAGCTACATGGAAGAGTTTTACTTACTGGTTGGCTTCTCGTGGATCTCTTGGCCTTCCTTCTTTATAGCACCCAGGACCATCAGCCATAATGGGCTGGGCCCTTTAGATCAGTCATCAACCAAGAAAATGCACCACGGGCTTGCCAAAGATCAATCTTGTGGGAGCATTTTCCTAAATGAGGTTCGTTCTTCCAAAATGACACCAGTACACATGAGTTTTTACAATTTAGATGGCCAAAAACCTTAAGTCTGTGCATGTTGAGGAATTGATTACATCAGGGATCGCTGGCACTGTCTTTGATCCTGTAGCTTAGTACTACGCATAATTTGTTCTGAGGTTTCAGGTCAAGGGAATATTGAACTGTGGTTAAATCTTCTAAGTGTTCAGGTAGAGTTGAGGTGTCCCTTATTAATTGCTACAGGTAAGGGTACTAGGACAGATCTCTGATAGAACAAGCTGTACCCTGGAACATGGGTTTTTTTTTTTTTCTTTAAGAGAGCACAGTTCCCCTTAAAACATTGTTGATGGCACACATTTTAATGACTTGGGTGAACAATGTGGATATATCATAGTACAGTTCATCTTATCTTCACTATTAAGATCATTGAGGACATAGGCATAACAATGCCAAGATCATTTTGCAAGATCCTAATCTATAAACTGTCCGTAAGATCTTATCTTTATACTCGTCGATTAGTACATTTTTCCTCCCTCATCTGAGACATGTCTTTTTTGCTATAGATAGTGACTGATACAAAAACACACAACTGGTTAACATGTAGACAATAATAAGCTGTGGAAGGCTCAGGTCTAAATGGGACATCTGTAACATATCCCATCACCCAAGGTTCAGGGATCATCATGGAAGGGGGGAAGAAAGTGGTGGCTATTTGCAGCAAAATACTATTTGCTAGAAATGGCAGAGCTCTTGTACACATGAACATACAGCAGCTACAATTGCCTACATAGTATTGGTGAAAGACTAACCCAACCAATAGCCAAGCATGAGGGAGTGGACCCATGAAACCCTTTGTTTAGCTAGGAAGCTATTGACAAATGATAGCTGCTAGGGGAGGAGGAGTGTGTTTTCTTCAAGGATGCCCCTGAAAAGCTACCAGTTCTATAGTATATGGTCCTACACCATGTACATACAGGCAGCATTAAATGGAACTAGTGGATTTTTTTGTTTGTGTTTTTATTTTTTATTCAATATTTATTTACATTTCATACGTACCCATCATGGATTCTTTTAAAGGAGAAAATACATGATATTAGGAGGGGGAAAGTGGTAGGGGTAGGGTGGAAATTGGAAAGGAAGAAATGGAACGTATATTTGACCAAAACCAAGTATATGTAATTATGAAATTCTCAAAAAAGGAAAATACACCTTTATTGGTATGTATTAATTACATATTAAAATGAGTTTCAATATGACATTTTCCAAGTCATAAAAAAATGCCAAGTTAAGATGCATAAAGTGTAATTCCATTGGAAAATAGAGGTAAAAGGGTTAACATTCCAAGTAGATGAGGATAAAGACAGACAGTGAAATAAATATTGCAAAGCTTCTGACAGTCAGGCAGTGGTGGTGCATGTCTTTGATCCCAGCACTGAGGAGACAGAGGCTGGTGGATCTCTGAGTTGGAGGCCAGTCTGATCTACAAGGCGAGTTACAGAGCTTAAAAATATCTGGCCTCAGCTACAGAAGGAAATGTGCCTCACTCTTGAAGAGACTTGAGGCCTCAGGGAGTGGGGAGGCCTGGGGATGGAGACCAGACAGAGGAAGAATGGGATGAGGAACTGTTCGAAGGCAGATTAGGAGGGTGTTAATGACTGGACTGGAAAAATATAAAAGTAATTTTAAAAATCTGTTCCACAGGGTTACCCTGTGTTACACAGGGAAACCTTGTCTTGAAAAACAAACAAACAAAAAATGACAAAATACTCTGACCTCCTGAATAAATTTAGCAAGCAAGCACTCAATATATGGTAAAATAAATGATCATGACTGGATGATTATAGATTGACTCATTAATAGAGCTTTTCTAGCGTGTGATAGCAAGAAAGCTAAACATCTCCAGTCCCCAAACTTTTTTGCAGGACTGGAGTGTGATTTGGGTTCCATTATCAAGTGTTTATGTGTACCTTCTATTAGAAAAAGATTTTGAGCAGAAAGGCAGGAGTATACATCCATTTATTGTCCTGGATTATAGAAGGGCATTCTCCTTTTCTATCTTTTCCATTGTTTCCCTTTAGAAATTTTTACAAAGAATATTGTCAGATATATAAATTAAAATATTAACCATTGTGCCACCACTGAAACTTTCTTTTCATTTTGTCTGTTCTTTATAACACTCATTATCTGTATTTGTTCATATTATAGAGGGAAATTAATAGTTGAATAATTTTCTGATTTCTTAAGCTTGTGCTGTAAACATCAATACATATATTTTATTATTATTTATTATTATTATTATGAATTACATGTAGGTCATTTCTGAACATAGTACCCTCATACCACACTATCCTTCCGCTTCTGTCAACCATTATTTTTTCTCAGACAGTTTTGCTTCTGTTCTCATGTCAATGTCAATAGTATATATTTTAAAGTATCTATAAATCTAACAACAAATTAGAAAAAGCATACTTGTTTTCTGAAACTTAATTTTGCTTAACATGATTTTATCCAGATGCATCTATTTTCCTACTAACAGTGTGACTTCATTCCTCCATTGTTATATGCCTAGGCTGATCCTATAAGCTCTTGAGAATAGTGCTACACTAAATATGTCCATCTCTTTGTGTTGACATGGAGTCTTTAGAGTAAATACTAATAAGTGGTATAGCAGGGTGAGTTCAAAAAAATATATCATTAAACAGAGAAATGTAAATATGACAAGGAAAAATTCAACATGTAAATATATACATGTATAAGTCATTCATTCATTTACCAATAAAACTCATAAATGGCAGATATAGTTCTGTGCTTTGGAGAGTAATGATTGAAAAGCCAAACAAATTTCCTGCCCTAAATTAGAGTACATTTTCTAGGGTTTACAACTGCAGTGGTCTATAACATGGTGTTGCTGGATGATACCCACCTTATCGTCACAGCATAATTATTAATAGCTCTCCTTCTTAAGAATGTCTGTTGGAATGATATATGATCACTTGGTATAACACATCTGGCTAAAAATATGGAAGATATTCCGTAATCCATATCCATAAAGTACGTGGCCTGCCCTTGCCTTCCTTTCTATGACTGTAAGGAAGATCTTTAACCTATTAGCCAATATCCTCCTCACAGTTGTCAACCTCTTGGCAGATGTTCCCTCACTGGCTGACTAACAGCCTCCGGGTTCTCATCCCAGATGTGAGCCTCTATTGATTTCTTGTTTCGACACCACATGGGACATAATGATGAATAGGGACATTTTATCAGTATCTACTCAAACAATTATCTGGTGGATGCTCTGGAAAACAAGACTATGTGCAGCACACCCATGACAAAAAGCCTTTAAGTGCTGCCTGTGCAGAGCACCAACAGTCTCAGAAGGACCTCTCCCACCCTCTGTCACCATTTGGTACTTGTACTCATTTCTTCCCAGGCCTAGTCAAGAGAGATGTTAATAATGTGGGCGAGGTTTTGAAAGCAGTGATTTGAGCTAATTGTGTTTTTCATTTCAGAAATGTTTTATAAATGTTAAGTTTATAGCTCTCTAATGGGCTTAGTCATAGAGAATGCTTACCTCAGAAAGACTGCTTCTCCCCCAAGCCATAGAGAGTCCTCAAAGAAAACAATAGTCTGAGAGTTTAGCTCTACAATCATTTTCTTGAAAAGGCATCAAAAGTATTTCACAACCTTCGTGTGTACGAAGTCCTGTGTGATGCTTCATAAAGTGAAGCCTTTACCAAATGAAGTCTAGCTAGGATAATCCTCTTGTCACATAACATTTGTGTTGGACTCATGGAAAAACATAGATATATTGGTGTCATAGGAGAATAAATGGTAAGCCTAAATCAATGCAATGACCCATTACTTATTTCTGAAACGGAAGTGGAAAACATTGTTAAAAGGCCACGTAGCAGGTGTGACTGAAAAGAAGGAAGGATGTAAGAGAATGGGAGAGCATGGGTGGCATTCTTCTCATTTCCTTATCCTGGTACAGAAATCCAAACAAATCTTCAGAAGAAACACCTGGAAAAACAGTATCTCCACTTTGAAAAGTAATACCAGCTCCCCTTCTCCAGAGGATATTTCACAATTTCTGGAGCGATCTTTTGAGGGGGGTTGGGTAGGGCAGACGCTAACATCTGGTGAATACATAACTTCCTCAGAATTCAGGATGGCTGTCTCCCATTGGCTTCGAAGGCCAATAGTACCATTGTCCAATAAGCCTGTTCTAAACATTACATTGTTGGAGATATCTCAATATCAAGTTATAGTTTGTGATGTGCCACTGATACAGCTAATTGTAATTCACTGAACTTCAGTAGACTCAGAATAATGTCTTTCCTCACTACTGACTCTAGGATACCTTCATCAGTTTGGAATCCAACCTAATACATCTAGACTCTAAACTCTAGCATTTCTGCCTAGCAGAAAAATGCTGATTTTTCCCAGATGGGCACTACTGTACTTCTATTTTGAAGTGATTAAGAGGGTTTTTTTTTTCTAGCTTTACTGAAGCTAGCATAAGTAACAAAGAAATTATATACACTCAAGGTATACAATGATGATTTACTTGATATGTATGCAACATGAAATGGGGGCATTTATGTGTGGTGAGGCCACTTAAGATCTACTCTCAGCAAATTTAAAAGTAAACAAGACTGTATTATAACTGTGGCCACCATGCCTTTCATCTTATCGTTTAAAATGTGTACCTTTTGAACAACATTCCCCATGTGTTCTACTTCCTAGCCTCTGACAACCACTGCTACTGTCTACTTTGAATTGAACTGTTTGTAGATTCCAGATGTACATGTGATCCTATGGTATGTATATCTATCAAGATTATTTAATTTACAATGCCATCCAGATTCATCCATGTTCTCATGCATGGAAGGATTTCATTATTTTTGTGATGGAATAAAATCTACTGTGAGATATATATATGTATATATGTATGTGTGTATATGTATGTATGTATATATATATGTATACATAGATTGATCATCTCTTTTTGAATTTTCTTTCTTTTTTTTATTAGTAACTTTTTTAAAAGTTAATCAAAGACTTTATAAGTTTGGTAATGCTCCATAACAAGATGCACATACAGTCAGAAGTGTAACCCAACACCCAACCTAGATATACCAACTATCTTTGACTGGTGGAGACACGCGAACATCCTCCTCCATTTTCTCCTCTCTCTCTCCCTCTCTCCTCTCTCCCTCTCTCTCTCTCTTTCCCCCTCTCTCTCTCCCTCTCTCTCTCTCTCTCTCTCTCTCTCTCTCTCTCCTCGCTCCTCCTCCTCCTTTCCTTACTCCTCCTCTCCTTACTCCTTTTCCTCTCCTTACTCCTCCCACCTTAGCTCCTCCTACATATCACCCTTCCTGTTAAAATTTAAAAAAAAAAGTTTCTCTCAAAATACAATTAGAGCATAACTATACCAATTTGTATCAGTAAGGTACAAGATAGACCTAATACCCAGTCCGTCATTTTGTTGACTAAACAGAACTTCTGTCATCTCTCCTAACTAAAAGACTCAGTTCTGAACCTGGCTCTTTTCTTGGCTTTAGAATGAATGTCAGCTGAAAACCATCCTCTCAAATCTTTTCTCTCAAAATAAATAGCCGGGATTGGCTATGAGACTATAAGTCTTCAATCCCGTCAGAAATACAGAATGACTGAATTAACTGAAATTATGAGAAGCACAAAACATAGCTTCTAAACCTTAGCCAATTTATAGAGACTGCTGAACACCTGGACAGTCCCTATACTACAAACATTGGAGCATCCAATCTTCAGCCTTCTAGCCCAGGATCATCTGACAGACCTAGTGATGCAGAATTATTAAGGGCTGATTACTCTGTCTTGGCAGATATAATCAGTCAAGTATTCTGCAAATGTGTTCTTTTCTGGACAGTAATATGTCTGTAGATGAAAAGAGGCAATTCTTGCCTAGTGTCTGTCTCACCACAACTGGAGTAACTCCAAAGATGCTCAAGTTCTACTTAGAATCCAAGACAGGGACACTGTCAGGAGCAGACAAGTATCCAATCAAAATGAACATTAATACAGAAATGTTTGTAACATCACTTCTGTGGACTTCTGGAATTTTGAAAACCAACTATCCATGTAAGGCAATGTGGACTCCTGTCTGTTAATTCCTCTCAGCTATTTCTAAATAAAATATAGAAAACACCCTAACAATAAACTCAGAGCCATGAATTGGCCATAGGCCCTTAACTCACAGGCTAATCATCTCAAATCAGTTTAAAAAGTTAAAGAAGGACTGGGTCTAAGCCTTGTATTCCTAAATGTGTTATATAGGCACAATGCCTATGAGAGTAACAATATTAATCTCACTTTTATATCAATAAGAAACTTGTACCAATGAAAACCTTAAATTTGAAATCAAAGTAAATTTTGTGCCATTTAAGAAATAACTTCAGCTTAATAACAGTTATACAGATTTCTACCAATAGGTTTTGCCTATGCAATAAATCCTAGCTATTCCTCCCTGTTCTAACAAAACCACTACTTTTCCCTAGAAAGACAGCCCAATATTAACCACCTCAGTCCCCAAGCCCCAGGAATAGGGGCGCCGACTCTTCATTAACTTCTTCAAGCTGAATACAGGCATTGAGATATTACAAGAGGGGCGGGGGGAGAGTAAATTGATAAGCCTCTGACGTCTGTGTCTTCACTGCATCCAGCTGAAATATCAGAAGTTCGAGCAGGTCTGTTCAGCTTGCTTGATGAGTAGATACACCAAGGCTGTATATTCTGCAATGTACAATTCTCAAAACAAATTTTAGTATGAAGATAATTTTTTGTTTGAATTCTGGAATCTAGTCTTCTGGTGGCCTGCCTCTGTCATGTCTAATCCATATAATTCTGGGAGTTTCTATGAGGGTGTGCTCCCACCATCCTCCCATTCCTGCCTCCCTGCTCTCAAATTTCCCAACAATAGGGAACCCAAACTTTCAGGCACCAAGGCCCTCCACTCCCATTGATGCCTGACAAGGCCACCCTCAACTACCTATGCAGGTGGAGCCATGAGTCCCTCCCTTTGTGTTCTAGGGCTGGAGGTTTTAGAATGGCTACTCTAGCTTGTTTATTAGGATCATTTGTTTGAAAAATTGTTTTCCAGCCTTTTACTCTAAGGTAGTGTCTGTCTTTGTCACTGAGGTGGTTTCCTGTATGCAGCAAAATGCTGGGTCCTGTTTACATATCCAGTCCATTAGCCTATGTCTTTTTATTGGGGAATTGAGTCCATTGATGTTAAGAGATATTAAGGAACAGTGATGTTGCTTCTTGTTATTTTTGTTACTAGAAGTGGAATTATCTTTGTGTGGCTATCTTCTTTTGGATTTGTTGGAAGAGGATTACTTTCTTGCTCTTTCTAGGGTATAATTTCCCTCCTTGTATTGACGCTTTCCTGCTATTATCCTGCTATTATATGCTGGGTTTGTGGAAAGGTATTGTGTAAATTGGGATTTGTCATAAAATATCTTAGTTTCTCCATCTATGGTAATTGAGAGTTTTGCTGAGTACAGTAGCCTGGGCTAGCATTTGTGTTCTCTTAGGGTCTGTATGACATCTGTCCAGGATCTTCCTGCTTTTATAGTATCTGTTCAGAAGTCTGGTATAATTCTGATAGGTCTGCCTTTATATGGTACTTGACCATTTTCCCTTACTGCATTTAATATTCTTTCTTTGTTTTGTACATTTGATGTTTTGATTATTATGTGACGGGAGGTATTTCTTTTCTGGTCTAGTCTATTTGGCATTCTGTAGGCTTCTTGTATGTTTATGGGCATCTCGTTCTTTAGATTAGGGAAGTTTTCTTCTATAATTTTGTTGAAGATATTTATGGCCCTTTAAGTTGGGAATCTTCACTCTCATCTATACCTATTATCCTTATGTTTTTGGGTTGGTTGGTTGGTTGTTTGTTTTTCAAGACAGGGTTTCTCTGTGTAGCCCTGGCTGTCCTGGAACTCACTTTGTAAACCAGGCTGGCCTCGAACTCAGAAATCTGCCTGCCTCTGCCTCCCAAGTGCTGGGATTAAAGGCGTGTGCCACCACTGGCCTGCAGGTTTGGTCTTCTCATTGTGTCCTGGACTTCCTGGATGTTTTGTGTTAAGAATTTTTTGCAGTTTGCGTTTTGACAGTTGTGTCAATATTTTCTATGGTATCTTCTGCACTTGAGATTCTCTCTTCTATCTCTTGTATTCTGTTGGTGATGCTTGCATCTAAGAGTCCTGATTTCTTTCCTAGATTTTCTATCTCCAGGGAAGTCTCCTTTTGTGTTTTTTTTTATTGTTTCTATTTCCATTTTTATGTCCTGGATGGTTTTGTTCAATTCCTTCACCTGTTTGGTTGTGTTCTTTTGTAATTCTTTAAGGGATTTTTGTCTTTCCTCTTTAAAGGCTTCTACCTGTTTACCTGTATTCTCAAATTCTTTGAGAGTGTTATTTATGTCCTTCTTAAAGTCCTCTATCATCATCATTAGAAATTATTTTAAATCTGAATCTTACTTTTCTGGTGATATGGAGAATTCAGGACTTTCTAGTGTGGGAGAACTAGGTTCTAATGATGCCAAGTAAACTGGGTTGCTGATGCTTATGTTCTTGTGCTTGCCTTTCACCATCTGGATCTCCTTAGTGCTACCTGCCCTGTCTCTGACTGGAGCCTGTCTTTCCTATTGTTTTGGTTGTGTCAGAACTGTGTGGGGTCATTGTAACTACTGAGGTTAGAGCTGGGGCCCAGGATCTGCTCAGTGCTCAGGCCCAGACAGGAAGGAACCAGTGCTCCGGGCCAGGACTGAATTCCTGGGTTCCAGTGGGTCCCAGTTACTCCCTGTTTGGGGTGGGTGTCGCTGTCTCCTTACCTAAGATACTGCCCAGGTTAGAGCTCCTGGGAGGCCTGCTTCTTCTGGGTTTTGTGAGATTGGGTGCAGAGCTGCCGCCCTGGATCTGCTCAGTGCTCGGGCCCAGACTGGAAGGAACCAGTGCTCCTCTTTTTGAATTTTCAAGTTGAACTACAGAGCAAAATACAATGGAAGGCAAAAGGTGAGATAGTAACACCAAACAAAATTACATTTGAGTTTTTATTAATAAAACTTCACTACAAAGAACTTGCAAAAAAGAAAATTACACACGAAAATTAGCCATACCTCAAGTCTATACATCTCAATGAATTTTTATACAATTGAAATGTCTGAAGCTTTGGAGCTCACATTAAATTTTATACTTTCACTATCAAATACATTTCATGCACTTTTCTATGCATAAAAAAAATCCAGGACAGATTTGAGACTAGAGGAACAATTAGCTTTATATCCTCATTCATACATCCTCATTCATACACCAAGAACCCTTTACCTTCATTCCGTCCTTCCTCATCACATGCATTTACCCTTTCTTGTGATTTCTATATGTTTCATTGTATTGCTGCTTTATATATTATAGCAAGGAAATGGAACCACTGTAGCTTTTCATCACAAAAGAATGGAAAATGAAAATTCCGTACATACATTAAATATGTATTTACTGCTTAAAATAGTATTTGCCACTTAAAGTGAAATAAAATTTGTAGAAAAGTGAAAAGCATTGAAATGTGTAATTAAAGCAAGGATGCACAATCTTAGAGATTAAAAAAATGTTCTCCCTTATATGTGAATCCTAACCTATATTATATATGTGTGTAAGCAAATATATATGTAACCTCAGTATAGCAGTTTAACAAATAGTTCTAACCTGGAGATTATTATCTCTGATTATGTTTTGTTAAATTTAATTTCTATTAAGAAGTATCTGGAGTATTGGGCATGACTGTGTATACCTTTAATCTTGAGGCAAAGGGAGGCAGATCCGTGAGTTCCAACAAGAGACATATAGTGAAACCCTGTCTACACAGAGAGAGAAAGGGGGGAGACTTATTGATTTAGTACCTGGAGCTAGAGATGCTGGTCAGTGGTAGAGAGCTTGTCTAGAATGCCGAAGTCCTGGGTTTGATCCCCAGTTCTCCCATCACCATAGTATGATTCAACACATCATCTAAAATTCAAAGACAAAAATATATGCCCCTTAAGTTCAGATGAGCAGGGGAAACCCATAATATAAAACTATTCAAGACAGAAAATATAGTTATCAGAGTAAAAAGTGTGATATCGATAATGGAATTTTGGGGATGATAAAAGTACAGAAACATGGGGTTGATTGTGTAACTTTATAATTGATGCCTCTGAATTGCAAACTTAAAATGGTTGAAATCAAAGATTCTATGTTATATATCCTCCTAGTTTAGTTGTTATTGCTATAGTAAAACAACTCAAAACCAAGTTGGGGAAGAAAGGTGTTATTTTGTCTTATAACTCCCAGGTCACACTCTATCCCTGAGGGAAGTTAGGGAACTGACAACAGGAATGTGAAGTCAGAAAGGAAGCAGAAACCATGCTGCTTAGTGGCTTGCTTTCCCCTGGCTTGCTCAGCTACCTTTCATATACAACCAAGAACCCTCTGCTCAAAGATGGCACCATACACAGGGGGGGTCATGTCCTCTTATATCACTCATTAAAAAATATTCCCAGTCCAATGTGATGGATCCACTTCCCCAATTGAGGTTTCCTCTTCCCAGACAACTGTAGCTTGTGTCAAGTTGACAAAAACTACCCAGCCCACATAGATTTTACTACATGAAGAAAATGTTAAAGCCTACTAATTATCCATGAAGTATGACAACATCCATAGATATAATAAATCTAATCTTACTTACATTCTTCTATTTATTAAACCCTTATTCTATGTTCTATGTTCATTTCTTTTCATAGCTTACAGGCGTTATTCCCACTCACTCACATATGCCATTTGTAACAAACTATGAGCCAACTGAAGCTCACAAAGAAAAACATCGTGTTTAAGATCACCGAGATCTCAGATGGCAGACTCAGACTGTACTGACTGTATTCAAAGCCTTTTGGATGTAAATGACTGTGTTTGGAGATCTGGGTCTCTCTGTTCTTCAATACTTCAAGATAGCTCTTGCTGCTTTCCTGATACCTCTACTTTAAAAGAGGCCCAGGACACAGGCACAACAACAAAGTCTCCCCGTGGATCAGAAATAGACAAAAAGAGGCAAAAGAAATATTTATTACCTCTATCTTTTATTAAGTTTATCCTTTTCCTTAGGGATTCTAGTAGAGGTTCTGTGTCTCAGTCTAAGTCCTTCAAGAAGTAGATGCCCAAACAAAAATTGGTTTTAAATGAAGAAATGACATGTCCCTGCAGCAACCTTTCAGAAGACCCTAGTCAGAGAACTCCAGATACCCAGAACAAGAGCAGCCCAACTGACCCTAAACTATAGCAAAGCCCCATTAGAAGGAAGAGGACAAAGCAGAGGAATAGTGATGGGCAGCCAGAGGTCAGACTGCATGCCAATCTGACACTTGGGACAATGGGAGTAAGGGGAGGAGGAGAACTGGAGACAGATTACATAATCTGGTCTGAAACAGTAGTGGCCAGATGAACCAGGGGGGTCATTGCTTATCTCCTGTAGGAGCCCTCCAGCCCCCAGCTACAGGCTCAAATTCATTTCTTCCTTTTATTAATTGCTTATTTTATTTTTACATTTCAAATGTCCCCATTCCTAGTTTCCCCTCCACAAACCCCCACCCCATCCCCCATCCCCTTTGCTTCTATGAGGGTGCTCCCCAAGCTACCCACCCACCCATTCCCACCTCACCACTTTAGCATCCCCTTAAGCTGGGATATCAAGCCTCCATAGGACCAAGGCCCTGCCCTCCCCACTGATGCCAGATAAGGCCATCCTCTGCTATATATTTAACTGGAGCCATGAGTCCCTCTGTTTATTCTTTGTTTGGTGGTTTAGTCCCTGGGAGCTCTAGGAGGTTCAATTAGTTGATATTATTGTTCTTCCTATGAGGTTGCAATCTCCTTCAGTCCTTTCCATAACACGTCCATTGGGGTCCCAGGGCTCAATTCAATGGTTGGCTACGAGTATTCATCTGTATTGGTCAGGATCTGGCAGAGACAACTATATCAGGCTCCTGTCAGTAAGCGCTTCTTGGCATCAGCAATAGTGTAGGGGTTTAGTGTCTGCAGATAGGATGAATCCCCAGGTGGGGCAGTCTCTGGATGGCCTTTCCTTCAGTCTCCACTCCATTTTTTGTCGCTGCCTTTTAAATTCATTTCTAAACTGGGCTTCATTCTTACTTGGTGGCCACCCAGGAGAACCATGGCTTTGTGCAAACCCAACCAAGTGGACCAGCAGCAGCGCCAGCACTGGGACACTGGGTCCTATAGCAAATTCTCTAAAATTCTGGGGCCATCCATAGTATACTCCATTCAGAGAAATGGCTCCACCTCCAGGCATTTCATTGTCTAGCTAATAAAAGGAGAGGCATTGCCTAAAGCATAGAGCTCTAAAGTGATAGAGCCAGGTTTGAAAGGACATAGCTCAGTGCTGAGCATTCAAGGCTGTGAGTCCCATGTGAAGCGAGGATAAGCAAAAGAACGACCCAAATAAATACTTCTAAGCCTGGCTTTGTGGCATATGTCTTCAAACTTTGAAACCATTCCGTACCAGAGTTACATAGCTACACACCACACACACATACACACACAAATGTGGTTTGAAAGACTCCAAAAACCAGAATTTGGGGGATTGATCTTGTTCTTGCTTTAGTAATGAGGTCATCTCTTCTAGAAAATTCTGACCCCAGTACAAGTATATTGAAAGAGATCAGTCATGGGGATGGAGAGATGGGCCAGCAGTTAAGGGTGCTCTCTGCACTTTAAGTGAACCAGAATTTGGTTCCCAGCACAGAATACTTGAGTTTGTCTTTGAGCACCCATGCTATGTAGCTCACAATGGTCTATAATTGTACATCAGGCCATCAAATGACCCAGTAGGCACCCACACACATGTGGTATTTGCATAAATAAAAATGTTAATAAGGAAAGAAATTACTCAGAAATAACTTTTTGCTACCCTCCTACAGAGAAGGGAAACAATAAGTTTGTTGATGGCAATAATATCAAGCTGCAAATTCCACCATAGCAGCAAGGAGAAATTGGGGCTAAGTACTTCTTTGGTCATGTCAGACAAAGTGAGAGGAGATAGAACAATTTTACTCACACAATTTCCTGAAAACATACACTAAGAGTTCTCTGGGACCGTAGTAGGAGAATCCGTCAGCCTGGGAACTCAGATGAGTATTTGAAGACGAAAGCAGGTTTGTTGGATAAAAAGGAGCAAAAGCAGACTGGAATGTATGACTTTGCAAAACAGCTCAGCAGGAGAAAATTTAGCACCTCGTGTATTTTCAAGGATCTGTGGAACTGTTTAATGTTCAGATTCTCAAACCTGATAATTGGGCAGAAGTCAGATCTCCTAACACTTAGCTCTACCATCTGTTGCTGACATAACATTTTACATAACATCAGAAATGCCAGATGGAGCCTTCACATTAGCCATGGCTATGATATTTCACGGTCACAACATATACGGAATCCCATGCACGTACTGAGTTTGTAGTTCTCTGGATCTTCCAAATCACACCTGACTCCTTGGTGTCTGGAACGTCACTAACACCAGACTTTCTACCCATGACAGAGGCTTCAATTTATTTTGAGCTAAAGGGAAAAGAAGAAAGAAACACATATTTGAAATGTCTGCATGGAAAATTATAATTTGTAATTTAGGATTTAAATTGTAAATATAACAAAGCTTTTAAAGAAGTCTTTTGCTATACATGAAATTGAGACTGTATCATATGTCCATATAGTAGACTAAGAAGTCAAGAAATAGTGCTATAGAACAAAGAGAAGGTAATAGGTGTTCTGAGAGAAATAAGATTCCTACCTTAATCCTTTCTCAGCTAAAAGATTTATAGACCGGAAGCGTCGGCTTCCCTGCCTTCAGTATACATCAACATGTATTAATATGAAGAGTATTATTACAGAGGACTACATGCCCAGCATTTTCATCCATTGAGTGTGCATACTCTGATATTCCCTGGTACTCCTGGTTTGCATCCTTCCTTTCACTATAGTATCTGTATCTGGCACCAATTTTTTGCATTTTTTCTTACCCATCATAATCCCAGTTTTCGGGGTGGCATCATGAACTGGGCAGGATGTAATTTCAGCACTAAGTAGGCTGAAGCAGGAAGATTGATGTGGGTTTAAAACTATCCTAGGCTACATAACAGTACAGGTCAAAAAGGACCTTATTGCAAGACCCTGCCTAAAGAAACAGACACACACACACACACACACACACACACACACACAATGAGGGACAGAAACTCATATAGACATTCTGATTATGAACTGTGCTATCCAATAGGCTGTGGTCCAGATGAAAGAAAAGATGTAGGAGGAAGGTAGCTGGCATATGAAACCTCCACTGTTCTTGAGTGTGTTATCTGCTGATGCTATTGCCTGTGACAGTTAGGTCCCAGCTTATTCTACCTTTCAACATGGACTCATGCATTTCAGGGGGCTTTCCAGCTCCAGCCTCTGACCAGGGCCATCTCACTGATCCCTCCCATTCTGAGGCTCCTAGCTTCTTGGGTTGAGCAGCTACTGGTTTTTCTGGCTCTTCAGAGTAGATTATCCACCCTGTCATTGTGTAAGCCAACTGAATAAATCTCCTTTTGTAATTATAAAAGTAAAATAAAATGGCAGTATGTGAGGTTTTATTCATCAGATACCCACTTTATACTATGTCTCTTTTCAACTGCTCTGTGACACTCCATTGCTGAGTACAGTATGATGTACTCATTACAAAGCTCCAGAGAAAATCTGCCATATGACCCTTTTCACGTATGTCAGAGAACAAATCAGCTTACAGATCTATATGTTTAAAGTGAAAAATTCATTCCAGAATGATTTGTCAAGTCACCTATCCCAGTAACAAAAAGAACACACGTGAACACACACACACCTTGCCACTCCTGGTCTTGGAGACAGGGTCTCGGGCAGCCCCAAATGAGTCCAGACTCATTGTGTAACTGAGAATGAGAAAATTCCTTGTTTACAGTTACACTAGTTTATTAGCTATGAAATAGCATAGCTTTGTTTAGTTTGCCTTCCTAAAAATCTGAGATGTGAAATACGCATCTCTTTGGCATTAATTTCTCCTAGTCCGTGAGTTTATTTTCACATATAGCTTGTCTACAAGATGTCTCTTTGTCTTACTGAATTACAAACTTCTCTGCATATTTTAAGATGCTAGCATATTTATTTCCTTAACATTTCTATGGCTTCTCTCATCTTCATTGGAGAGTTGTATGCTTGTCTGGGAAAGCATTGAATTCTAAAGATGCTATCCCTTATCTCCTTCTCAGAGGTTTTCATGATTCCTTTTTCCTCCAGCTCTCTAGTCTGTTCCATTTATCTTGATGGAGTACATGATAGTGAGTGCCTTTCCTTTGGAGAGTAACTGTCCTGCAGTCATCTGTGGAATCTTCTCTGACCAAGTCTGCACATTATAATACCTTTTTTTTGGCAAGTTTTCATTATTTCACAGAGCAATTTCTGAGTGGCTTAGATATTATTGTCTCTTGCTTCCCTATCAGAATTGTGTGGTCACACTGTCAAATTCTATGAAAACTTTGGTTGGAATTTTTGTTTAAATCCCTGGCATTTATTGATCATTTTGAAAAGTGTCATCTTCCCAATCATGTCTTCCCCACCACCACCACCACCACCACCACCGTGATTTTGTTAAATCTGTATGTATTCCAGACATCTGCTATACCCTTTAATTCTTTTCTTTGTATACTTAGTGTAAATTTACTCAGCTAATTTATATGTTTGTTGCTCTGACACTTGAGAACTATATTCTAAGATACTTTCTGGGTTTAACGTTTATTTGCCTCACTGGTGTTGGCTTTTATGAAACATTTAGGAAGCATTTGCATTTTATTCTTGCATGACATGAAATGTAAATATAACCCTTTCCCACAGAGAGTCAATTATTTTCAGTTCTCATGAATAATCTCTTGACCACTGGTTTACAAGGCCTCATTTATTATGCATTGTTTTTTTCATACATGTCAGGGTGATTTTCCCACCATCAGTTAGTTACGATCGATGAATATTTTCATGTGAATATCATGATGTTCTCATTTCAGTCCATTTTGAATATGTCTTTGCATATGTATCTGTGTATAAATACCCACAAAAATATTCAATGAAATGGTGTCTCTTTTGTCAAAAGAAGTATTCAACCAGGATGCCCTTGTGGTATTGTCTCTAAGTTTTATATTATGCTTGACTAGCTGACAGAGCAGCTCGGTTGCTCTTGTGCTTGTATTAAATCAGTATGCTAATTTGGAAAAATATCTCTAGTATTCAGTCTTTCATGAATTGGTGATATATTCATTTATTCATATTTTCCTCTAAGTCTCTCCTCTCCAGTACTTTATCATTTTCCTTGTACAGATTCATTTTGAAAGTAAGGTTACATGCAAATTTTTTTAAAAAGAAACTTGTTCCCCTTGTTTGCATACAACTTTGGAATAGTTCCTAAGAGGAGGCAGAAAGCTGCTTGCTTTTTGACATTTCTCTTTAACCATTTTACTTACCCCCCCATAAAGATAAACATCCCAGTTTTTAATTATCTTAAAGTTTCTCAATAAGTAATTGTATTATGCCCAAATAATACTTTTTCATGTCACACTTCTAATACAGGTGGCAATAACCGTGACAACACTTTGAAAATGTACTAACATACTAGCAGTGAGGATCCTTGTTCCTTTTAGTGGGATCTGGTCTCTTGTTTTGGCTCCTCCTTGTGTAGTGTGTGCTGCTGATGAAAGGACTTCACTCGTGTTTGTCTGGATTCCCCAGACAGCTGCTGACTACTTTTTAAAGGCAGCCTATCCTGTGTAGATCTGTCTGGTCCTCTGTGTCTGGTGTCTGCGGGCTCCCAGCACACAGCTGGAAACTGAATCAAGGCCACAAAGAATGTGTCTTACGTTAGATTCTGGGGAGGCCTTAACAATCCAGGCCTGTCTCTTTCTGGAAATGTCTACACTCCCACAAGTCCTGGGAGACACCTGGGTTTCCCTCAATATGTTTCTGTCTGTCATTGACCACATACTTAGAAACAAGTGGGAATTGTAGCAATTGTGTCAGCTGGGTTTCAGATGACAATCTGGGGCAAGATTCAGAACAGATATACTTAGAAAGTTATGCATGCCTCTCATTTCTTAATCTTTTCACCAGAGGCATACACCACTAACAAGTGAGGACATGTGTTGTATGTCGCCGCAGACAATGTATAAGTACATGCATTTTATGATTTGTCTTCTGTGCCTTTCAAACACATGTATTATACATTTGTGTAATAGAAATACATTTTTTCTAACCTATTAAAATGTGCTTTTTAATAGGTATATACAGCCCTCATTTTTCCTATTTTCATTTTTTCTGATTTTTTTTCCTTATATATGAAACCAACATTTATCTAGGACAGGTGCTGAGATGTACAGCAAGCATATTTGCTTACATAGCTTAATTTGCAGAGGCACTTTAGCTAATGTTATTAAGTTGCCATTACTTTAGAGTCTGGCTTATGAATCATTGCTTATTAGTTTATGATTAAATAACCTTGAGAGTAGTTAAAAGTATTCCTCACAGTTTGACATTTCTGTAATATGTAAACATGATTTTTATATTTTACAAAAGCATCAGACTTAAAAAATGATTACTTTAAAGGAATAACAATAATACCGATGCCAGAACAAAGATTATAGAATAATCCATTTGGGCAATATGGCTTAAGTGGGATACATTTTTTTTTCCATCAAGAAAATAAAAATGGTTTTGGAGTACTTTCTTAGGGAGCATATGAGGATAAATGTAAAAATAAATCATTAAAACTTTTAACATGTTTTACTGGGAAAAATACATGCTGTGTTTGGAAGAGGAAATGGGCCATGACTAATCACATAATGAATTCTTCACAGAAGAAAGAATCAAAGAACCTGATGCTGAACAATAAATGAACTCTGAACTGCTCTGTGACACTGCTCCCAGAACAGTCAGTGAGACTACCATTTCCTTTTCTGAAGCATTACCACTACTCTGTTAAAAGTGGCTGTGGATCTCTTGGTTTTAACTGCTCCAACTGTTTGTTGTAGGTGGATTTCATAAATACTAATGATATCGTGTCTTCATTGGTCATTTGGGTTACTGATTGCTGTTTATGTTCGTTGTGCCATTTTTTAAACTGGCTTAGAGATTGTTCTTGGATTTGTGGATTTGACATTCCTATTTTTTAATTTCTCTGTTATTTAAGAGCTATTTTTATCTTATACCTTATCACAGGTCTATGCATGTAGCAAGGTAGAAATTGTCCTCCCCTACAAGCACCATTATATTTTCATTTTGTACATTTTAGGTTTAATTAATTTTATGTAGATTTTTGTATGATTGCATTTTAAAGCTCTATTGCTAATAGGTTTCCTGAGAAGAAGAATGTTCTCTTTCTTATGCCTTTTTTCCTTTATGTTCTTCCCTCACAATAGTGCCGTTTTCTGAACATACATACACACCTTTGCTTTCTGCCAGCATGATCTATATGATGATTCCAAGATAAAGACAAAATAAAATAAAACAAGCAGTGTTAGCCAGGCGCGGTGGTACACCTTTTGAATCCTAGCACTCAGGAAGCAGAGGCCTGTGAGTTCAAGACCAGCCTGTTATACATCATGAATTCTAGTTCCTCCAGAGCTACACAGTGATAACTGTCTAAAAGCAAACAGAAATGAAAACAGAGTTTGAAATTGTGGAGCTGTTATTTAAGTAGAGCGTATTTAGAGAGACGCCTGGTGTTCCCTCTCTGATTAGGACTGTTAATTCCCTCCCAGAACAATGCTGCCAGTCTTTCAGAGCCTTCCAGATTTGATTCCTTTCTGTCCTCTCTGTCCAACAAATCCTCTCCACACCCTAGCTCACAAGCCAAATCGCCAGTCAAAAGAAGCCTTGACGTGTAGCCATCTGTGAGTGTTGAAGCAGGGGGATTGTGGTCAGCCCTGGAAGCTGCCGGTGTAGACCACAGATTGGCAAACAACTGTGGGGTGGGAGAGGGGGGAGGGGGGTGAGCTGGCAGAAGGTGACATGTGCACGCTGAAGCACACAAAGAGCTCCAAGTGATCAAGTATCCTGCAGACAGCTGGGACTGAGGTTAGCCGCCACCACCTGCTGGAGAGCAGCTGTCAGAGGGGAACAGCCAAGTTCAGAGCCCTGGCACAGGCAGTGCCAGCCCAACAGGTGAAGGCTGGGGATTGAAAAGAGCCAGAATCTCTGGGTCAGACAGTTGGCTTGTAGCCTGGGATATTATGCCTCATGCCCCAAGTGAAATGTCAGCTGTTCCCCTGTCCTATCTCAAAAAAACCTTTTCCTCCTCCTCTTCCTCCTCTCCTTCTTCCTTCTCCTCTCCCTTTTCTCCTCCCCTTCTTCCTCTCTTCCTCTTTCTCCTCCTCTCTTTCTCTTCCTCCTCCTTCCTTGGCTTTTTCTTCTTCAAGACAGGGTCTCCTGTAGTCTGGCCTTGAACTCACTATGTAGCTGAGAAAAACCTTAAAACTTCTGATACAGTTTACAATTGTGCACCACCTCTTTGTGACTATTTTAGTCCCCCTTCTAAGTGAGATTCAAGCATCCTCACTTGGGCCTTCCTTCTTGTTTAGCTTCTTTGGGTC
Organism: Grammomys surdaster; assembly: GCF_004785775.1. NCBI lineage: Eukaryota > Metazoa > Chordata > Mammalia > Rodentia > Muridae > Grammomys > Grammomys surdaster. The sequence goes on along the minus strand of NW_021604589.1, from coordinate 4,963,134 downwards.
TGTAGAGTGTAGCATGGTACCTGTATTTTGTGGCTAATGTCCACTTCTCAGTGAGTACATATCACTCGCATGTCCTTTTGGGACTAGGTCACCTCACTCAGGATGATATTTTCAAGATCCATCCAATTGCCTGCGAAATTCATGATGTCTTTGTTTTTTTTTAATATAATTTATTTATTTTTTTCAAATTGTAATTTATACTCATTCACACAGGAGTTATAAACACAGAAAGGCAGGATGTGGGGAAGGGGATGACACTGGAGTGTGGATGTTCAGGGAAAATACAGATATCTTTCAGAACAGGGTATTGGCTGGGTAAGGGTTCAGGGGAAAGGTCGCTATGGCTCTGCCTATGATTTGCTTGTCCTTATCTGAGTTGGTATTATCTGCCAAGGCTACCTATCTACAAGGTCTATGACTACTCAGGCTGGTAAATTGTCACAAAAACTGCCTGTTTACAATAGCTTATAGCCATCTGTTTCAGTGTTTATTCACAGAGACCCAAGACTTGGTGTTAGTATACATGTACGACAGGCCTATTGCTGATTTTAGGCCAATGGCTGATTTTAGGCCTTCAGTGTATAAGCAGGGATGCCCCTGACATCTCCTCCCTTCTCTAAGTATAGACGGGCTGTGGCGAATCTAATCTTGCGAAAGCAGGGATAGAGGCCTGACCTCCAGTAATTGAAGGGGACCTTGTAGTGGCTTCAGTCCCCCTGTCGTTGTCCTGTGAGGCATGAGGGCCATACCCGTCCCGATGTCTTTTTCCTGGAGAGGGGATACTTTTGGATGTCTTTGTTTTTTAATAGCTGTACCACATTTTCTTTACCTGTCCTTCCTTTCAGAGCCATGGGGGGGGGGTCCAGGATCAGATGTGGGAAGGGACAGGAGGTATGGGCAGATAGCCATGAAAATGAATTGAAATCTGCAATTGATGGAAGTGGAGAAGTAGGTGACATCTCCAAGAAGAGACAAAGACCTGGGATAAGGGAGGCACCCAAGAATCAATCAATGGGGGTGTCTTTAGCTGTGACTTACAACATTGGGGATAAGGAACATGAAGAGGCCACCTCCTGTAGCCAGACATGAACCCTAAAGGAGCAATAAGGACACCAACCTACCCACAAAACTTTCAACCCAAAATTTATTCTGTCCACAAAATTTCAGGGACTGGGGATGGAGCACAGACTGAGGGAATGGCCAACCAATAACTGGCCCAAGTTGAGATCCATCCCATGGGCAAGCACCAATCCCTGACACTATTAATGATAATCTGTTATGCTTGCAGAAAGAAGTCTAGCATGGCTGTCCTCTGAGAGGCTCCATCCAGTAGCTGACCCTGGCAGAAACAGACACCCACAGCCAAACAGTAGATGGAGCTTGGGGACTCTTATGGAAGAACAGGAAAAAGGATTGCAGGCCTCAGAGGGTATAGGAACTTCACAGGAAGACCAACAGAGTCAACTACCCTGGAACCTTGGGGCTTTTAGAGTCTGAACCACCAACCAAAGAATATACATGGGCTGGACCTAGGCCTCCCCACTCCTATGTAGCAGATGTGCAGCTTGGTCTTCATGTGGATCCTGAATAACTGGAGTGGGGGCTATCCCAAAAGCTGTTTTCTGTGTGTGGGATATGTGCTATTAGCTGTGCTGCCTTGTCTGGCCTCAATGGGAGAAGGTGTGCTTAGTCACACAGAGACCTGATGTACCAGGGTGAGGGGATACTCAGGGGGTCCCCACCCACTTAGAGGAGAAAGGGAGCGGGATGGGAGAAGGCTTGTAGAAGGGGGTGACCGGGAGGGAGGGAGGGAGGGAGGGAGGGAGGGAGGGAGGGAGGGAGGGAGGGGGACATAAAGTGAGTAAGTAAAAATAATAACAATAATAATGATTTTTTTAAAAAATTAATGTGCACTACATCATCCATGCAGTACTGGAAATTGAACCCAGCGCTTTGTGCATGCTAGTCGGGGAGCATGGAAATGGATCACCAACTGGGGTCCAGTCACAGTCCCTTCTCACAGTCTCAATGAAGATTCAGGTTCTCAGGGCTGCTTCTTGGGTCTCACACTAGATGTAATCAAGTCCATAGCCAAGGTCACTTGCCTGAGTTCTGGGATCACAAAAAGACACAAAGCCTCCTACAATCTTGACTGAATGATAGGCAAACCTAACAGTTGTATGCAGATCTGTAGTGTACTCACTCAGCTTCCTGGCAGAGAAGCCCAGCAGTCAGGAAAGACTAAATGCATAGAGTAGAAAGGCCAGCTGCAGGGTCAAGCATGGGCCCACACAGGGCAGTTGTAACAAAGGCTAAAAGGGTTGCTAGGCAGGGCCTAGTAACTGGTCAACACCAAAGCAGAATCTACTTGGCAAGTGGAGGAATCACACAGGGAGGGGTTACTGTTGCATAGTCTATTCCTGGTACATTTCGAAAGCCTCCTATTCTATCGCCATGGACAAATAATCATGGTTACTTTAATTCTGCTTATTTGTGAGTCTGTGTCTGATAGGCAATGAGTGCTCTCTTGGCTTATGGTGCCTGTAATGGAATTGAACGTACATTGTTGAAATGGTAAATTGCTTTGGCCATTAGCAGCTTCTACCAGCCTATTTAATGAAAATGTTCAGTATCAGCAAAAGAGCAGAAAGATGTGCCCTCGTATACCACCAGTAAGAGGGAAATCGAGACCTTTCCAGGGAAGTCATTTCATGAGCAGCATTAGAACTAAAACGCTCATATCATTCTATCTACTATCTCCACTTTATGAGCACAACATATACATAGAAGGCCAAGCACACAGGGATTTGACATTACACTGTATATTACAGCATGTCAGGAATTGGAGACATGGACATATTTGCTCCACACCACCTACCTGTCCTCTTGTTCTCAGCATACCTGTAATGGAAAGGTTCATGCAAGGTCCTAGCCTAACCTCTACTATGGTCCCACCTTAGTGGCTTAAGACATCTGTCATGGGTCTTTCTCAGGTCACAGAAGGCCAGTTAGACTGTGACAGGCAAAGCAAAGAATGGCATAGTAGTTAACTATGGGGACTCCACTCTACCAATGGGAGAAAAAGATGAAAGATGAATGCTGTGACCTCCCTATTTCTAGAAAGGCAATTTACAGCATTCCTGAGAGGGGGAAGGGAAGGGGACACGGAGAGAGGGAGAGGGAGAGGGAGAGGGAGAGGGGGAGGGGGAGGGG
>NW_021604589.1:4942205-4959821 GCF_004785775.1 Grammomys surdaster | reverse complement strand
AGGGGGAGGGAGAGGAGGGAAAGGGAGAGGGAGAGGGGGAGAGGGAGGGGAGGGGGAGGGGAAGGGGGGAGAGGGAGAGGGAGAGGAAGAGGGCCCATGGGATTGAGCTTCATCTGCCATCAGCAACCAACAGTTCTGTCTCATTCTCCAACTCATTCTCATCTCTTTCTGATTTCTTGGATCATCTCTCAAATAAATTATCTGTGTCCAAATCCTTACCTCAGATGCTATCACTTGGGAACCCAAACCAATGGTCAATCTATTAGCAAAAGTACATGTGGAAAATAAAACAGAGTGTAATTGTTGGGGTACATTTATACAGTGGAATGTTAAAAGGTCATTAATATTACCTTGGACTCTAGAAGAAAAGAAAGCGTATGGTCATGTATGGGTTTGTATATGAAAGCTCATGGCAAATTTATTCATAATAGCTCTAAATTCTAGAATGCAAATATTAGTTAGCATGTAACTGGGTTTAAAAATGTAGTACAGCCATACTATAGAACAGTGCTTAGAAATAAAAGAAAGGAACATTGTTGATACAGGCAAAATGAACCTAAAAATGAATGTAGGGGGTGAAAAATATGCAGAGAAGATATGATATATAATTTCACTTATGTAAAACTTCAGCATAAACTGGGCTTAGTGGCTCACAGCTTTAACCTCCACACTTGGGAGGCAGGAGGATCTCTGAGTTTGAAGCTAGCTCGGTCTACATAGTGAGTTCCAGGACAGCCAGAGATAGATATCAAAAAAAAAAATCTATACTGGCAAAGCAAAACCACTGTTTCCTAGGATGAGGGAGGTGTCAATTGATGAAAGAGGAGAAAAGTGGAATTACAGATGGAAACAAAGAAACTTTTAGAAGCAATGGACAGGTTCATTATCTTGATTGCAATGTTCACTCCATGAGTGTTCCCAAATGCTGACATCCATCAGTGCGGGGTTTGCTGTAGGCCGTGTTTTCAAATTAAAATATGGCCTTGAATGAAATTGATGGCATGAAAACTATTCTTTTCAAACTGATAGTTGAAACCAAAGGCTGACTTTAAGTCAATGTGAACATATAAGTATAGATATCCATACAAATTCAGATGAATGATCAAAATAAAAAGGTCCAAAATTTTGGTAGTATTTATCTTAAGAATTTGGGGGCTGATGGTGATTTGGTTTTCTTTTCTTTATTTCTTTATTTCTTTTTCCTCTCTTTATTTTCTTTTTTTATAGCTATACCTTCCCATTTTGATAATGAATAATTATTACTTCTGTAAAGTAGAAAAACAAATTGATAAGACAGAAAGTATCATGTGTAACATGCGGGAAAATGGGAGCGGCTAGTGACTTTCAAATTAGATTGTTGGAGCCCTGCATGCTTCCTGAAGATGCTTCAGGTTGACCCACAAGGGAATCAGGATAGATGTGCCCAGAGCTTCATTCTGCCTCAAAATTGAGCAGATATTTTCATGTAAGGAACACATTTGAAGGTCTGAAATACTGAGGCCCAAGACAGTAAAGAAGTACTTTATGTTGAAGACATGCCTTAGAGCAATGGTTCTCAACTTGTGGGTCATGACCCCTTTGAAGCGAAATGACCCTTTTACAGAGGTCACCTAAGAACATCAAAACCCATAGATATTTACATTACAATTCATAATAGTAGCAAAATTACAGTTATGAGATAGCAACAAAAATAATGTTATAGTTGGGAATTAACCACAACATGAGGAACAGTTTGATGAAGTTTTCTAGTAGGGGAATAAGAAAGTTATCTGTAAAATACATTGATGAAACATCAAGGAGACAGTTATAGCAAAGCAGAGCATTCTCCACTATAGGCATTGCACATTTCATTTGTTATCTAATGGCAATCGTAGAAGCAAAGGGATCCGTTTGTATATTCCAAAAAAGGATTTTACTCAATAGTCACAAGGGCATTAACTCAGACACAGCAGTAGGAAATAAAATGTTATTAAAGGTACTAAAGATATTGCGAGGTAATTTGGCTCCTGACCTGAAACATTCCAGCTCGCCACAATCACCAAAGACTTAGTCAGCTTTGTAGAATCTTCGCACTGCTTTCCCCTGGGGACTTCTTTCACACTCTCCTCCTTGAAGTAAGAGCTATCCTCTGCAGAGGACCCAGCTGAAGTATAAATCCACACAAGATCACTTCTGTTAGGAATCCAAGGAACTCCTCAGCAGTGCCAAAGGGTGGTGGGAGAGACACTGAAAAGGGATGGACTTTATCCTCCCAATCTCTTCCAGAAGCTGTGCCCTATTTGGTATGAAATAACTACTACTTTATCAGGGTAATAGGAATATCCTCGCTCATATAACTTAGACCTTATCAACCTGGCATATGGCCCTGCCTTTTCCCAGTGCTGGCACAAAAGGTACTGAAAATCCAAAGCCGCCTCACTTCCATGTGAAACTCTGAACCTTCTCTTGTCAACAAAAAGAGACACACAACTTTCTACGGACTTTTTTTTATTAAACAGGGATCTCTAACAGCCATGAGTCTTCTGCAATAAACTCATATAACCTTTCTGGACTTACCCAAGTGGGGACTAAGAAGGGTGTGTAGTGTTTGCTGCTGCCAAAGCATGTGTGAAGCAGTGAGCTAGTTTGACACAGACTGGCTCTTAAGTCCTGAGCCAACATGGGCTATATGGACCAAGGGACATGCACTGGGGCTTATTAGCTCCTTGAGCCTCATAATTCTAGCTTAATACCAAACATTATATGTCCTTACTGGCATCAAAACCTACGTATCTTGTTCGGTCCATGTTTTGAAGACAAGTGAAAGTGCCTGGAAGTTCAAAGCTTGCCAAAGAAAGGAAAAGCAGCCCACTCATTTCTGGTCCATGGCCCGATAGAAGGTTTTCTTTGGTGACAGTCAAGATGCAGTGTATCAAATACAGTGGAGTCCTGTGCATGGACAGATTGTCTCAGCACAGTGTTGCTGTTCAAGTTAAATGTTCACCAGACAACTTGGGTTCCAAATGACTTAAGAACAGCATTTTTATCTGCTTCAACCTTAGCTCTAGTTGAATAGAGAATGATTACTCTAAAGTAGTTCCCCACTGACAAAGTTATGTTCGAGAAGATTTGAAAAGCATAGCCATGAACTAAGCAATAGATTTGTGATTTGCTTTGCAGAAAATGTACTCAACACTGTTTCAGTCTTAGGAACTCCATTTAAATTTGTGATTATTTTTTTCTTAGCAGAATTGTCTTGCTCTATGAGATGAAACATGCAAAACCACACAAGAGCACTCCTGTTGGGAATCCAGAGGACTCTACCACAATGGCAAGGGTGATGACAGAGATACTGAAAGGACACTGATGAGAGATTGGGACCATAAACACCACTCCATTTTAGTGTCTCTACCTCCACTCCAGTGGAGTCCTCTGGATTCCTACCAGGAGTGATCTTGTGTGGAATTTTACCTTTCAGCTCATAGAGAAAGACAATTCTGCTAACAGTCACAATTTTAAATGAAACACATAAGACCAAAACACTGTCGACTACATTAGTATTTCCCAGTTTGGAGGAGAGTAGTAGGTTAAAATAAGCATAGCTTATCCAAAAAGAATATGTCATTTATCCCCACCCAAGAATTTCAATTTCCTAACTGCAGCTTTTATGCTTGGAACTGGGAAGTCAAGCAACACATAAAAGGTCATAGTCATAGAGCACACTGGAGTAAAGAGTTGAGGCTGCTCACCGCAGGCCCCATCTGGCCACTGGAGTAACTGCAGATCTGTGGCTCACTTAGGACCAGATGGCTCCGGGTGCTGCAGGCTAAGACACAAGAGCAGTTTCCAGCTGGCTTGCTCCTAAGTGGTTTTGGACTCACTCAAGAAAATTTCAAATACTGATGACAGAGCCCCATCCTAAAACTTCTAATGTCATGGGTCTGGACATGAAGGTCTTGAAAGCTCTGCAGATAATACTGATAGACAGCCATGATTGGGGAACATTGTTTTAAAGAAGAACCTTTTGGTCCGTTTTTATAATAAAATCTTCTTAGAACACAACAGCCATTTGTTCACATATTGTCCATGGTGCCTGGAGTAGATCAATGGCAGAAATCATGAATTTCAACAGAGACGGGAAAAGCTGCAGAGGCAAAAATGCTTATTGTCCAGACTTTCACAGAAAAGGTTCAATGTGCCTGTTTAGAAGAGAAGTTTCAGAAAGATTCTCATTGTCGTGGGGAAAAAATCTCCACAGAATGTAAATATTAAGGTAATGAGGCTTCAGGGTCTTTCCTGTTTTCCTGTTGCCTTACAAAGTACATGACGTTCTCAAGTTGTGGCTAAGGACACCCAAGGAAGGAAAGGCCGGGATCCTTTATGCTAGCAAAAGCAAGGAGGCTATGCTTTGGAAGACAGATTTCCCAAAGAAAAGAGCAGAGGTGGGAAGGAGTGAGCTTTAGGGAAGGGTTTCTGGAAGCTTTTGGAAGATGGGGGCTTGGGAGCTGTCACTCTGGAATGTGTGGCACTGCAGAGGTGGATGAATCTGGTGATTTTTTAAAAATGTGGCTGTCTTGTATGAATCATATTCCCCTTAGGCTGAGAGGCTTTTGTAAAGTTGCATACATTTTTTTTTAGGACATCGGGTTAGTCTTTTTACAATGTGCTATGATGAGCACAGAAGAAGGTAGATTTAAGCCACGGGATGAATATACCTAAAAGCTAGCCATCTTTGACAGCTTTGGAGCAGTGGGCATGGAACATCTAGAAAGTTAGCAGCAGAAAGCAAAGAGGTGAAGTAAGAATCTAAAAGCTTACAGAAGAGCAATGTGGTGCTTCTGGGTTAGTTTTCCCAGCTCTCCGTGGTTCTGATGAGACCTGTATAAATTAGTATCTGCAGTCCTCCTGCTCACTGGAGCCCATAATGTCCACTCCTACCTTGCCTTGAGGAGTAGCAAGCATACTGACACTCAAGTGCCACCAGTATTAATGAAGTGACTACACTGCATAATCCCCTTGTAGATCCAGATTGCCATCATCCAGAATCTGGACCTTTAAAACAAATAGAGGGATAAAGCTAGAACGAATACAAATGCATAATTCTGAAGAAGCGTTTCCAGAATAATCAGCAAATACTCACTTATTCTATGGCCTGTTGGTCATTCCAGCAAGAGAAGAATGGTTTAGGATCCTAACATCCATTAAGAGCTTTCATAGAAAGGTGATCCATGAAAGCAACATAGGTCAAGGTAAAGCATAGGGCTATGCTGCCTTAGAGCAAGGACCAAACCTGGGATGAGAAGGAAAAAGGGCATCCGAGCTGTTACATAGTGTTCCAGCACTGTGGAACAACATGAGCTAATGTTTATCTCCAATTCAGAAAACAGTAGTCGTCATTATCACTTATTCATCATCTGCCCACAGGTTAGACCCTGAGAGCATCTGACTCAAAGAGTATTGGGATAAAAACATCACAGAATACATGCACGTTCACGGAGTACATTTCAAAAACCTAAGCAGCAATAGAATACTATGGACGAGATGATTTTTAATCGACAGAAATGTATTTGCCCTGTGGTTCTAAAGGCATGGAAATCTGAAAGCATGGTACAAGTACCTGGAAGCAGAATCACATGGTAGAAGATAAAAGGACAAGTGAAGGAAGGATGGGAGGGATGGAGAGACAAGAAAGAGAGAGGAGAAGAAGAGGGGAGAAGGGAAGGGGAAATTTCTGCCTTTTATCAGGAATGTATTGCAGAATTGCTAACCTACTACTGCAATGATGTTGTTAATCCATACTCTTATTATCTAATCATCTTTTAAAGGTCCCACCTCTCAACACTGTTGTATTTGACATTAGATTCCAGCAGATGAACTTTGGGGGCAAGTTTAAACAATAGCACCTTGATAACCCAAGTATAATTTGTATCAGAAAAGGGTTCATTTAGAATTAATCTACCTACACAGCCAAAAGTCTATAACCAATGAATAAATAGTGAAAATATGGTACTGATATACAATGGTATTTTGTTCAGCTGTAAAGAAAAGTTAAATTTACACTGAATGGATGGAGCTGGAAGACATTAAACTGAAGAAGGTAACTCAGACCCAGAAAGACAAAGGTGGCATGTTCTCACTCATATGTGTCTCTTAGCATCATTTTTTTTTTAGATTTCTGTGTTTAATTTGGAGTAGCTGTAGATGCAGGAAATGAGAAAGGGATTTTCAGTGTAGAGAGGGGAGACGATCTCGAGGTGGGGTGTAATAGAACGCAGGTGATATAAAGGGAAAATGGACAGGGATTTTTTAAGTGGGGAGAGAGGGTTCAAAGAGTAGAAAGGTGGAAGGGGTCATGGAGGGATAACTAACACTGAGAATCTTTGGAAAGCCAAATGGAAAACTATTCTTTCATAAGCTTTATTCCTGTGTGTGTGTGTGTGTGTGTGTGTGTGTGTGTGTGTGTGTGTGCAGGCGCACACGTGTACGTATATGCATATATATGTATATGCATATGTACACACACATATAAATACGCACACACACACACATATTAGCCTACATAAGGGACTTTACTCCTCTCAGAAGCTATATCTTGTCAATGCCAGGTATTGGATACCACTCCACAAGCTGTGTCCCAGAAACTCCCTAAAACAATCTAAGCTATTGTCAGTGCTCTTGATTGCCCACCTGAACTTGATAGTAAGACCCTATTGCTGAGGACACCATGTACTTCAGCAGTTCCTGCACATGATCTACCACGTTCTACCATGGAGAAAAAAAGAGTTCATGAGCTACTACCCTAAACTGAGGAGCCCTGTCCAGGTGATGACTTCTGGATGAAGGAAAGTCTCTCCCATTTAACCGGGTGGTCCCTGGTAGTTTGACCATGTTCCACTGGATGGTCATACACCCAGGAATATATGGGCAGTATAAATTAGACTGGATGGGTTTATGTTTTTAAATAAGAGAGAAAAAAAATTTGAGAGGATATGGCGGTGAAGGTAGGTCTTGGAGTAGCTGGGGGAAGGAGAAGGGTAAATATGAACAAAATATATTGCATGAAATTCTTAAATAATTAATAAAAGTTTTTAAATAGAAATAAATAGATGTAATAAAAGAAAAACCAATCTGTCTAGAGCTGGGGATATGGCTCAGTGCTAGGGTTCTTTCCTCTAGCATGTGCAAACCCATGTTCTATCCCTAGCACTGCAAAAAAGAAAAAGAAAAACAACTATAATTAATCTGCCTAATATAGACACCAAATGTCATAGTAAGTGCTAAAAACAGTAGGATTTTCTGAAAAGAAAACGAATTCATTTCTTTAAAGTAGTAAAATAAGTTTATATTTTCTTTTAGAAAAAAGGCCTTCATTGACAGACCAGAAAGGGAACAGCCCTTGTCAGGGAATTTCCACAATGCAAGCCTGGTCCAGAATGCTTTCCATAAAGAAAACAGTAGCCCCTTTCTGGGGAAACCCTGAACAACAGAACAATGTAACTGAGGGAGGCCAATCAAAATTAATCACAACCACAGAACTGTCAACCTCTAAGTTGACCTTAGATTTAACATTGGCCAATCAGGACTGCCTTAATTTACATAACAGGAATTTCATATTTCGTCAGCCTAACCAAAAAGAAGATATAGCTAGAAAGAAAAGCATTCAGTCTGTTACTCCCCTTGCCTGCTCCTCCCTTGCAGGGTAGTAAATAAATTTGCCTTTTCTACTCTGGTCTGACATGGATGAATTCATTCACTGCTCTCTAGTCCTTACCATATTTATTGCATGTTAGATTCAGGACAACAATACTACCATATATTAAGCAACAGTGGCACTTATTGACTTTGCTTTAAACACAACTCTCCTGGTAAAAACTGTTTGATAGCTAGGTGTAGATATCTGTATTTATGGATACTTAAGTGGAAGCTAGAGAAGAAGTTTCAAGGCCAGCCAGGACTACACAGCAAGATCTTGTTTCAGCATGAATTAAAAATTCAAAAGGGCCAAGGATGTAGTTCAATAGTACAGTGCTTGCCTGGTATATGTGTACTGTCCTGCGTTCAATTCCCAGCACCAGAAAATGTTGTGTGACCCTTCACCCATAGCTGACTTTAATCCCAACCACAAATAACTACCAGATTCTTATTCTAGCTGTGCCAGTGGCTTTAGTCATCCACCAGCAGCATCATCCACTTTTATAAATTAATGTCCTTCACATTAGCAAGCTTGACAGTTTCAAACTAAAAACTATTTGCATCACAACACTACATTTTACAACATACACTTTGAACAACATAGTTACCTACCAACTTCCTTTCCTCGACTATGAACTCTTTAATGGAGAATATTTAGCTAACTTATATTTTACCATCAATGACTGCCATAACATAGGTACCTATTAGCATTAGCTGAATATTGTTGATGGTTTTTCATTTAAGATCTTCATCTTCAAATGCTGACTCACATGCATGATGTTTGATAGAGGACACACTTTATTAGGTAATCAGTTTCTTACACTTTCAAAGGGCTCTGCTGACTTTTGCTTCCATATCCAATTTATGATTATTCATATGATAAATGAATTGCCAAGGCTCCCTAATGCTACTTACCAACATCTTTACTGGGAGGATCTATCAGTCATTCATCTCCTACCGCCAATGACTGCCATAAAGTAGGTAGCAATTAGTAGTGGTTGAATTGGATGTTGTTTCATTTAAGATCTTCATCTTCAATATTGCTAGAATCACATCATAAGTAACACCACAATTAGATCATTAGCAAGATCAGAAAGAACATATAGATGCAACTTTGGGCATTTGTAGAATGTTTTCTAAGTGTTATTTGGGCTAAGGAACTGCTATTCAAATAAAACAGAATATATTTGCAACCTTTACATGAACATTTTCAATAACTAGCTATCTCTCCCTCCTCCCTCCCTCCCTCCCTCCCTCTCTCTCTCCTTCCTTCCCTGTCTCTCTTCCTTTCTGGGGATTATCTAGCCTTTTGGCTTGTGTTCTGACACTTGCCTCTTCCAAAGTCAGCCTACAACGCAGAGCCCTAGAACAACAAAGTCTGTGATCTCATTTAAATGGCCCCCATCTAAAAAAGTTTAGGAAGATGCAAGAGAATGATCCTTTCTCATTCCTCTAGAATTTGAACATACAAATGTAAAAAGCACATTAACTCTGTTTGGAGAAAAAAAAACAAGAAAAGCAAAATGTCACAATAAGTGAGATCAACTCAAACGCAGTTTAGGCTAACGAAGGAGCTGTGTCCCTTCACTGTTTGTTCTGGGAACTTTTCAATCACTTAGCATTGGCAGAGCTTCAGAACAAAGACAGTAATTACCAAATAAAAATTGCCTTCAGTGCATTGTCTGTGTTCACAGTTTGACATGAACGGATTTATGATCCTTTCATTCCAATAGGAACTACCAGTCTGCCTTTCACTTCAAATAGCCTATTCATCTCAGCATAAAAACAGCTAAAATACTCTAACAGAATATGCTGCCTCTGCAGCCAGGGTTGCAGACAGCAGGAGTCAGCTTCTTCCAGCAGCCCCAAATATAACTGGCTTTGAAGAACTGCAAAACAAAGGCTCAAAAAAACACTTACATAATTTTTGAGAAACAGCAATTATTTAGTTCCAGTTCCTTTGACTATTCTGTATCTTTATCCAAAATTAAATTAATTCTGTTGTGTACAAAATGGCGAAAATGCAGATTCCCATAGGCAATTTGGGCTTAAATAATGATCCATGGCTGCTATTCAAGATACATAGATTGATACTTTCTATTTCTTGGAAATAGAAAGAGTTCTGTTTTTGTTTGGCTTTCTGAAGTTAAACAAAGCAATAAAGAACCACTTTAAGAGAAACAAGCTAATTGGAGGTTAGAGGCAGTTCCCTTGTCTCCCAGTAACCAGAGTGGCAACTTGAAAAGATGCTTTTAAAACTCGAGGACCTTTTTTTTTCATGCCTTAACCTATACATGACAACATGTAACTCTGTTGACCTTATTAAACTTCCGGATGTCTTTTCTTAGTTTTTATTTTAATTTTATGTGTATTCATGGTTTGCCTGCATGTATGTCTGTGTGCCATGTGTGTGCCTGGTGCTCATGGAGGCCAGAAGAGAGTGTCACAGCCCCTGGAACTATTGAATGGCCCGGTTGGGAATTGAACCTAGGTCCTCTGGAAGAGCAACAAGTACACTGAGCCATCTCTCCAAGCCCAGGATGCCTTTTAAATGTTTTACTTATTAAATATTTTTGTCTGTGGTAGAGACTGAATCTTGTGATCTTTCTGCTTCTTCCTTAGTAGCTGAGATTACAGACCTATGCAACTGGACCCAACTAGGATGCTCTTTTTATTTTTGTTTGCTGAGACATGGGTTGCATGTATTTCAGGTTGGCCTCAAATCTGCTATGTAGTCAAAAAAAAACCCTTAAAATTCTTATCCTCCTGCCTTGCTGTGTCCAAAGAGCTGGGATTACAGGATTGTACCACCACACACAGTTTTATGTAGTATTTGTGATCAGATCCAGGGCTTTGAGGTTTTGAGAATGCTAGGCAAGCCTTCTACCAACTGAGCCACATCCCTGTCTCCTTTAGTTTATTTTGTTTTATTGGTTGGTTTGGGAGGGAGGTTGAAATAAAGTCTCACACTAACGTTCCAGGGCTTGCCTGGAATTTCCTACACTAGAACCCAAGCTAGCCTCAAACCTACACCAATCCTTCCGCCTCAGCCTCCAAAGCGTTAAGATTAGATGTAGTTATACCATGCCCAGCTAGGATGCTATTTTATCATTATTATTTTTACTTATTCACTTTTCATCCCACTCACTGTCCCCCTTCCAGTCACCCTCTCACACACTCAATTCCACTTCCCTTCTCTTCTGAACAGGTGGGGGCCCCCTGGGTAACGCCCCTACCCTGACACTTCAAGTCTCTGTGAGGCTAGGTGCATCCTCTCCCACTGAGGCCAGACAAGGCAGGCTAGCTAGAACATATCCCAGTATAGGCAACTGCTTTTGGGATAACCCCACTCCAATTGTTCAGGACCCACATGGAGAACAAGCTGCACATTTGCTACATATGTTCGGGGAGGCCTAGGTCCAGCCTGTGTATGTTCTTTGGTTGGTAGTTCAGACTCTGAGAGCCCCAAGGATCCAAGTTAATTGCTTCTGTCTTCCTGTGGAGTTCCTATCCCCTTTAGTGTTCACAGTCCTTCCTCATATTCTTCTATAAGAGTCCCCAAGCTCCATCCACCATTTGGCTATGGGTGTCTATATCTATCTGAGTCAACTGCTGGGTAGAACCTCTCGGAGGACAGCCATGCTAGACTTGGATGGTATTTTTTAAATACAGTTTTGAGAACTGTTCTTGACCTTCCCCCATCACTACACTCTTCCATGGAGAAATGATCTGATGAGCCACTCAGCTACAGCTGGATGGGCTTCTTAGCAATCATACTCTGCCTCTAAGAATCCCCACAGAACAGGAAGCTGTTGAACTTTTAGCCTAGGAACACATATGACCACAGAGCTCTCTCTCTCTCTCTCTCTCTCTCTCTCTCTCTCTCTCTCTCTCTCTCTCTCTCTCTCTCTCTCCCTCTCTTTCCTGAAACACATGGTAACTTCCATACTTTGAATGTCCCTCAAGCACTAGATGAGAGTGTCTCCACAGCTAACATTCTATAACTCATTCTAGGTTCAGTAGCCACTAAGTGAACTGGTAACCATTGAGAACTTTTAAAATTCAGGGCAACTTTTCCATAAAAGAACTTACTCTCCCTATTCTTTGTCTTCCATGAACATGAATCTTCTACAATCCTGAGGCATCAGGCCAATGTCTCCAGTCAAGCAAAAGTGTCCTTGGTTGGAGGTCCCCTGGTAGATGTTGTTGGTACAGAATTACACCTCTCACCTCAAAGGGAATAAGAGATTGTTTATTTTAGAACCAAATATAACTGCCTATGGCTCTGGAACACAGGTTTAAGCACCCCCCCCAAGAAGTTCCATATTTCAATATGGAAACAGTTTCATGAGGTTATTACAGTAACAGAACAAAATAAAGTCATAAGTTGAGGCA
Organism: Grammomys surdaster; assembly: GCF_004785775.1. Taxonomy (NCBI): domain Eukaryota; kingdom Metazoa; phylum Chordata; class Mammalia; order Rodentia; family Muridae; genus Grammomys; species Grammomys surdaster. The sequence continues at coordinate 4,947,755 of NW_021604589.1, read as the reverse complement.
CTTTAAAATACATCGTAGGGCTGGCAAAAGGGCTTCATGGTTAAGAATATGTACTGTCCTTGAGGACCAGAGTTCAGTTCCTAGAACACATGTCTGGCCCCTCACAACCACTTGGAGCTTCAGCTCCAAGGAATCTGATGCCTCTGACCTTCGTGAGAACCTGCATGCACAGAACACACACACACACACACACACACACACCAGGTAGATGTGTTCCAGGAAATCAGGGGAATTCCTGCTAATTGTCTTTAGATGCTATCTGATGGTGTTCTTAGCCTTTGAGGTAATCACAACTAGTAAATAGTCTACTGGTACATTCCCAGAAGGATTGACATGGTAGTCACAGGATGTTAAGTCAGACACAGAGATAGGGAATGAATGGTTATTTAAAGGAGGTTGAAGATAGCCCAAGCTAGTTTGGCTCCAGGTCTGCAACATTCTAACCACAATCGATAACGTTCCAATCAGCCAATCAGCTTTGTAAAATCTTTACCTTGGATGGGGCTTCTTTCTGGGAACTTCAATTCACAATGTAAATTAAGGGTCAGTTCTGAGGAATCAGCCTGTGCCAGAAGCCAGGACCCTCGCCCTTACCCTCATCCCCTACCTTTCCTCACCTGCACAATGTCCCCTGCAGCTTGGCAACTGCAAGATCCTGCTTGGCAGCTGCAGATAGACTCAAAGCAGTGTACCATATCTTCTGAAGAATAGCAGGTAGATCATAATTCAAGGCAGTGTACTGTGTAGACCATGAAATGTTTTAGGGCACAGGCCATGAAGATTCTGTATTTTTTCACCACCTGGCCCCTCTTACCCCCTCCCCTTGTAAAGCATACTATAAAAAAGCATTTCACGTTCAAATACACGACTCTTGACAAGCAAATGCTTCCTTGAATCCATTCTCTCCCACCCGTTCTTTTTTCAGGTTGCAGTCCTCCTCGCCCCCACGAATAACTAGGACCCGCAGGTCGGGTCAAGCCTGTGACTACAATACTTTGCCCTAATTCATATCTTTTCAAAACAATACAAAGTAAGCTTCAAAAACATCTTCACCACTACTCACACATCTCTCAGGCCTTATCTTAGACTTAGCCTGTCTGCTTTAAATCTAAGTTGCTCATATTTTACTCCCTCCAGCTTCTCTCACTGGCACACTCAGAACATAGTTATTACCTACCACCAATAGCAGGTTCCATATCGAAAGCCTGATTCCTTCTTCTGCATTCTGTTCATCTCATTTGTGCTTCTTTTTTTTTTTTTTTCTGGACTCCCTCTGTCCTAACTTTTAATGGCGTTGATTACTCTTCTGTGGACTCACTCCAAGTTTGACATCGCTCCCTTGAACTGAAGTTCCAGTTTGAATACAGTGCTTCCATGGAGATAGGACTAATGACTAATATGGCATCGCTCTTAAATCTGGCTGAACATCAGAATCGTATTTTTTTAAAAAATATGGATTACAAAATCCAACACAGCCAATGTAATAAATATTACATTTTCTTAGATTTTCTGGTCTTGTTAAGTAACAGGATTTCACTGGACCAAAGAGAAGCTTTGGCCTAGTTCCTCTTGAGGTCTGTGACTAAGAGCAGCCAGTCACAATCGGGATCTCTCGGATATTAACTTTCCTGGGTTAGAGAAGCTATCAGGAAAGAGAATCATACTACCAAAACTATTGACTTTTCATCTGAATGGATTCCTTCCTAAATTCCAGGCCTTTCTCTGCTTCTAACTAACTGACTGACTTACAGATAAGGACATTAGAGTGACCCACAAAAAAAAAATAGGGGAGTAAGTGAAGTTATGGACTAGCAGAGGCCCTGGGCTCCACCAAGGTAGGTAGATGATCAGCAACACAAAGTAAAAGCCTCATATAACCACTGAAATTTTGAAAGACATGTTTTAGGAAGGGTGGAATATCCCAGCCAGGAAAAAGAGGGGAATGGCGCCCTCAGTAAGCCGAAGATTAATTGTTCTTTACTGTGTCGGACATGATTTCAGTGACTAAGCACTTATGCAGACTGGGGTACACAGACCCTGGGGAGGTTCACAGTATTTGAATAAATTAGTTGATTGAGTATCTTTTGGCACACGCTACTACAGGTCCAAAGGCTTGGCCTCATCCCAGGAGTCACAGACCTCACATTAAAAATTAACAATAGCCAACAGTGGTGATGCACACCTTTAGTCCCAACACTTGGGAGGCAGAGGCAGGTGGATCTCTGTGAGTATGAGGCCAGCCTGGTTTACAGACTGAGTTCTAGGTCAGCCAAAGCTACACAGAGAAGCCCTGTCTTAAAGAAGGAGAGGGGGCAGTAGAGGATAACAAGGAAGATTTACATTCCTTTGGCTGCATTTGGCAACATATATTTCTTAAGTAAGATGGCATTACAAGGTTTCTCCCACAAACTAAGTTCCATCTTGGTGTTTTGTTTTGTTTTGTTTTGTTTTGTTTTGTTTTGTTTTGTTTTGTTTTGTTTTGTTTTGTCTGGCTATCTTTGTATACAAGTGTACTTTGGAGCATGCCAGGATTGTTGCTGTCACTGCTGCTTCTATCACTGTTGGATACTGAGACTTTTATCCTCCAACCAGCCTTTCCCCTGGCTCTATTAGCCTGATGAGTTAGACTCAAAAGAAACTCTGTATGAGGAGGGAGCTACAAGCATGGCCAAAGTTCAGTGTCAGTGAACCCAGGCTCCTGGAGCACAAAAAAGGCTACTTAATATGATTTACCCAAATTGCAGGGAGGAAGAAAAAAACAAAAGGAAACATCAACTGCATATGTAAGGATGTAGATTGTACTTTATAGAGGTGGCTCCCAAAGCCATGTTAAACCTCTTCTCCCCAAAGCAACACTTGATGAGGGACCCATGTTTGGGGAAGATCGAGGATTCACAGGAGCTGCTCAGAGCAAGTGTGGCTTCTTTGGTATCTCATGCCTACAAAACTCTTCAAGCCCAACTGCCAATGAGTCAGCAGCGTTTCCTGGAACAACCAAAGAGAGGATGTTGCCTTTGGGAGGCTATTTATTTGGTTGCTACATAATACTCCAGATTAATTAGGAGAAAGAATGAGTGAAGCTCTTTGGAAAAAGTGAGAGCAGCTTGAAGGCCTCCCCCACCCCTGAGCTAATGCAGGAAGAAACATTCCAGTTCTGTGTTATTCATTATGTTGAGGGGGTGTAAGAAAGTGACATCAACTAAATATTATTACAAAATCTTTGATCATATTGGCCCAGATATCAGTCTCAAAAAGTCAAGATTGTAGGAGTAAAGAAAAAACGAATTGGCTCAATATTTGAATCTACCCTTCATATTTCTAAGTATCATACGCATCCAGTGTGGCTCTGAGTATATTAAGATATGCATTAAGAGCCAACTCTAGCCAGCGTACAAATTAATATGGCTTAGGGACATCTTTTCTCATTTTCTGACTCTTTAGACACCTGGCAAAATGACAAGGGTGGTGTGTAAATGCTTTCAATATGCTCAGGGAACTGAGTTGCTAGTGATGATTGTAGTGATTACTTGAGAAACCTTGGTCTCAAAGAAAGAAAAAGATGGAAGCAGAAAGGAAGGGAGTGCCTGGTTTGGAGAACCTACCTGACCTAATACAATATCCTTAGATGGTGCTCCTAAGACTATTTCACCTCTCTTCTCCATCATCAGTTGCCCCAATTATACTGCTCCTTTCCCTTCCATATATAAAGCATCACATATTTGGTACCAGCTTAACCTTACTTCAGCCATTCTCCTTCCCCTGAACTGTTTTGTTGATTTATCCATAAATAGTTAATTCTCTATGTCTGAAAACAATAGTCATTCAAAGAAATACAACTAGCCTGGGAACATAGTTGATCGGTAACGTGTTTCCCTCACATATACCCATGTTCCCCAGTACCAGATATGTGTATGAATGTACAAATATGTGTATATTTTATATATACACCCATAAAGCCATAATTCTTTTATCACAACTAAAATATTGCTGGGTTTTTTTTCAAATTCTACTTCTTACTGACTCTGTATTTCTCACTAAAAAACATAATATAAACTAGCCAGATACCAAAATGAAAAGACAGCTTGGTCCTTTCCCTTGGTCATTCGTTTGCCATGTATCACATGCCCACATAAAGAGGGTGTGTCCATCCCTATTCTCTTAGGAGTTAGAGTGTGGTGTCTGCACATGAAAGAATAAGCAGAAATGGTATCCCTCTTCAGTGCTGTGCTGGAAATACTGAACGTAGAAGCTGCACTCAGAAAGACCAGTCTAGGGGTTGCTTATTGGGTTTGGAAGAAAAGATACACTGATTCCATTTGTTGTGAACCTTAAAACAAGAAGTCATTCCTTCAATGTCGACTCTACAGATCCAAGGACATCGAGCATTGTAGATGAGACTGGCTCTCCAGAAATGCCTTAGTTTCATAGAAAAAGAAAGCAGGCCATCTCTAGAAAATTATCTGAGAGGTGTGCACACCTCCCTAGCCTAGTGTCTAACCAATGACCAACAGTCCACATGCTGACCAGGAGAGCTATTAATGAAGCCTCAAACAGAACTGTAAATGTATTTAAAACATTATGATTCTTAGCATTTCTTTCTGTAACTCCATTGCACCATCCTGAAGAATGAACTCTGTAGATGACAACTGTTGTATAAAAATATCAAAAGATTAAGCACATTGGGAACTTAAGCCAAAGAAATGCCTTTACAGCCCTTGCACTTATTATATGTGCACTAATTTTTTTTAGAGAGTTTGAAAAACTGCACCAGGAGACCTACAGGTTCAGTCCCCAGTCCTGCTGGAACCCTGAGATTTCTCAGACACTGAGCCACCAACCAGGCAGCATACACTAGCTGGTCGGAGGCCCCTGAGACATATATAACAGAGGACTGCCTGGTCTAGCCTCAGGGACTTGAGGCCCCAGGGAAGGTAGAGGCCTGAAGGGTTGTTGGAGTGTGGGGGGCATCCTCTTGGAGATGAGGGAGAGGTTAGTGGGGGAGGAATGGGATGAGGAACTGTTGAAGGGTGGACTGGGTGGAAGATAACAACTGGACTGTAAAAAAGATTATAGATAATAATAATAATAATTACTATTATTAAAGAGTACTGAAGATGAATGGGAAGACCTCAAGTTCCAAGACAGTCAGCAAACTTAGTTCCAAACTGGATTCTCTTATGGAACAAACAATCCTTTAGCCTTCTGCCAGCTAGCACCATCAAGCTGACCCTAGAATTTAGCCAAAGTAAAAGTAAGTTGCTTTGATTTCTACAATGACCTTTTTTACCATGTCAAGTCTTCTGTAAGAAGGACAGTCAACCCTTATGAGCACTGCTTGTTCTTACAGAGGACCTAGGTTTGAGTCCAAGCACCCACATGGCAGCTCACAACCATCCAGTTCCAGTTCCAGGGGGATTTGAAGCCCTCTTCTAGCCTCCACAGGTACCAGCCAGTGAGTGCTGCACATACATACATTCAGCCAAAACACCCATACACATAAAATAAATAAAATAAAATAAAATAAAATAAAATAAAATAAAATAAAATAAA
>NW_021604589.1:4924795-4942195 GCF_004785775.1 Grammomys surdaster | reverse complement strand
AAATAAAATAAAATAAAATAAAATAAAATAAAATAAAATAAAATAAAATAAATGTAATTTGAGCACCTACAATCCCATACTTTTGCCCTTTTCTTTACAGAGAACAGGACCACCTCAGATTGCATACCGAGCATAGAGCATCAATATAAGCAATCCAGACTCTAAATACAGTTGGGCTCTTAGACCGTGGCATCCTTAACTTTGGAGCCAGGCAGTACCTTACTGCATCTGTCCTCTGCCCTGTAGGATGTCTTCACTCTCCCTGGCCTCTATCCATCAGATGGCCAGAAAATTCTCTCTCTACAAGCTATTAAAAAAAAACACATCTCCAGAAATCGTAAGATGTCTTCCCTCTAGTGTGGGGGCATGACAAGAATTGCATCTTAGTTAATCATGGATGAAATGCAATGTTGGTAGACGTGTGAACTATACAAAGGCAGATAGATATAAAATAGAGTAATTCAGGTGTCAAGACTTCAAGGAAACTACTGCCATCGTGCCATCATTACTAGAAATTTTCAAAAAAACAGAAGTAATAATTACACATTAAATAATACATGAAATCTTTTAAAATCATCCCCGAGGAATTGGAACATAGGTGTGTCAGTTTTGCCTTTTCGTCTATGAGCATGTGTAATAGAAAAAAGAGACTGTTTAGAACTTATTCTGTGGATAACTGATGAGAAGCTTCCCTAGTTTGAGGCTACAGTTGCCATGCTCCAGCTCTCAGCTGGCAATCTTTATTCCCCACCCCCCAAATCCTCACATTGTCTCTATTTCAGTTTGTAACTGTAAGAATGCGATTCTCAGAGCAAAAAGTAAGCCAGTCTGATCAGAGGGATAGGATGCAGATCCAGCCCCTTGGAACCAGTCTCTGAACATCTGTGGTTTCAAGTACTCATAAGTGTAGAAGAGGTTTTTAAATGATCTTCAACTCACCCGAGGCCCCAACATGGGTTTTGTTGTTGTTGTTGTTGTTGTTGTTGTTGTGATGGTGGTGGTGGTGGTGGTGGTGGTAGTGGTGGTAGCTTTTTGTTTTTTGGTTTTTTTTAACTGCTGGAGATTGCAAAGAAACTTAACTGAATTTAAGAGTGCTATAGAAATGCAGTTATGCGCCTGCACTGTTTTGTAAATACTGAAGGCAATGAAGTTGTGTGTGTGCATGTAAAATGGTTATTATGTACATGCATACTCACTCATATGCATATGGAGTATCAATTAATCTCTGTAAGTACCTAAGGCGATGGCAGGGATGGGGGGTAGTTTTAAACATTAACTACAAATTGACACTGAGACGCTGATCAGAGAAAAATGATCTGTAATCCTGAGAAAGAACCATCTGTCATGGCTGGAGGCTCAAGCAGAGAATAGATAAGTGGAGAGGTCTCGGGAACAGATGGGGTAGCTTGAACCCCCACCCAGAGCAGAGGGTACAACAGCTGGGCGAAATTCATCCAGATGGATGACTGTGACGTCATGTGTCAGATTATACGCAAGTGAGTGGCTAAAAGCTCCAAGGAAGTCCAGGCCAACATGGAGGCAACTTCACAGATGGCATCCACCTCAGAATTCCACAAGGATGGAAATTCAGCCCAACCATGCCTCCCTGTCCTCTGAAGAAAGAACAGGAGGAAGGATAGACCCTCTCCATTCCTTAACTCTTTGTTTCCAGACTACAGAGAGAGAGAGAGAGAGAGAGAGAGAGAGAGAGAGAGAGAGAGAGAGACAGAGACAGAGACAGAGAGACAGAGACAGAGAGAGACAGAGAGAGACAGAGAGAGACAGAGAGAGAGACAGAGAGAGAGACAGAGAAACAGAGATATTGAGCTTTTAAGTTTATTGGTTTATGTCTTTATTCTGTTTGCTCTCTAAATTGCATAATGAAAGAAATAATTCAGAGTTTTCGTGTATAAATCCAACAAAATGATCTCATAGTCCAAGATGTGGAAACCCTAGTGCCTACTTCAATTAATCCATGAATTTTTGTAAACATAATAGTGTTCTAGATTGCATCTTTTCAGCATCTCTTGAAGCCACCTAGGCTCCTTTATTCCCATCGAGTTCTCTTCATTCTTGTGGTTTTTCAATGCCTTTGTGGTCCATTACAACAGTATCTTCTAGATTTCTCTTGGTTTTATTTTATTTCTTTTATGATTCAATGAATTCCATTCATAGCTTCTTTTTCAAAACAGAATTTGGGCCTGATTACATAGCTCACTTGACAGGGCACTTGAGTAGCATGAACAAAGCCCTTATGAATTCAAGTCTCTTATGGCTAAAGTCTCAGTGGCATCTCTAAGAGAACTTAACCCCTCTGAAAGTCATGAAGATATTTTTATGCATGTATTTTAGTGGCTCTATACTTTTGACATTTATATGTAGGTCTATTTTCTTAAATTATCCACTTGCATGTGATATGAGAGAAAAGTCAAAGTTCTTTTCTTTCTTTTCCTTTTTTTTTTTTTTTTGTTTAGTGTTCATCTAAGAACTGGGACTGCAACTCACTGGTAAGAGTGCTTGCCCAGCATGTGCTATGCCCTGGCTTCAGTTGCCAGCACTGCAGAAACTGAAGATAGTGAGATAATACTATTGATTCCTGCAGGAGAATCGGGAGTTCGAGAGCAGCCTGTGCTACATGAGATCTTATCTGAAAACAAAACAAATCTGTTCATAGTATCTTCCTGTCTACAAGTATTGCATGACTAACTACTTTCAAATGTTTTCAAATGTTGGATGTGTGTGTTTGGGGTTTTTTGTTTGTTTGTTTGTTTGGCTGGTTGGTTAGGTTTTGTTGTTGTTATTGTTTGGGTTTTCAAGATTTTTTTTTTTGGTTTTTTTGTTTTTGTTTTTGTCCTGACATGGGACAAATAAAATTCATCAGTGCAACACTATTTTATATACCTAGCCAGATTTTCAACAAAAACCTTAATTTTTCTTTTTTTAGGACAATCACGTCAGCACAGTGAGTCATGGTGCTTCATTCCAAGCTATGGTGCAGGTTACAGAGGCAAAGCACTCTGCATAATTGCTTTGTTTTCCCTAAATATAACATATCCCTTCTCTCTCTCTCTCTCTCTCTCTCTCTCTCTCTCTCTCTCTCTCTCTCATATGTGTTATTATCAACATAAATGTTTTAGCTTTGATAAGTATTCTATGGCAATAGAAGATCTTAGGAAAAGCCAAGTGGAAGTACACTTTCTATTTGTGCTATTCCTCCGAGCCTTTCATAGTGGAGACGAGCAACATTGAGGCTACAGTTTGGTCGTTTTTTTGAGACCCACATTCTATTCAACCAGTATATAAACCATGATTGTGGTTTTTGCCTTGGAAAAGGATTAGCATGAGTTGTTCATTGCTATGGAAAATCATGACACTACTGGTTTTCAATATAGCACAAGGGTTCCTACAGACATTGGGAACTATGACATTCTTGAGAATGCTTCAAATAGGCACAAGCAGTTCATGATTGTATCTTTTGACACAGCTTTGCACAAAGCCAAAATGCGTTCTAGTTGTAAATTATCTTTTTATTTCTCTTTCACATAGTATAAGAATTACATTATCTTAGATTTCAATGACCTGAGTTATTAAAAGGGAGCAGTGAACCTAATGAAGATCTGGTTTAAATGTTTTTAAAGTACTAGATTCTGGTAGGCCACACCAATCAAAAGAATTCCCCTACTCCCTAGATCCTAGATTTGGTTCCCAAAGACCCATTTCACTACCTCCCCTTTTCCTTCCCCTTCCCCTTCCCCTTCCCCTTCCCCTTCCCCTTCCCCTTCCCCTTCCCCTTCCCCTTCCCCTTCTCCATCCTGCCCCACTGCCCACTCTGCTACCAGGCCCCTGGCCCTAATTCAGGCAAACCTCCGCTGCTCAGGCCACACAATTCAGAAGAACTAGGTATGTGACCCACAACTCAGAACTGTCCCACTCCCTAGATTCAGTACTCAAAGGCGCATTTGGCTGCCCCTCAAACCCCACCCTGTCCCACATCCCATCCCACTGTTGTGCCCTTGGCACCTACTTGGGCAGACTTCCATTGAACAGAATTCCTCTGTGCCATGCCAGTCAGCATAGGTGCAGGCTAGGACAGTTTGAAGAACAAGTGCATGCCAAGCAAGCCAGAAAAATAGATAGGCAAACTCAAGCAGAGACTCCTGGCTGGACTAGAGACAACACCAGCTGCCAGAACCACAGATAAGTGGGCCCACCAAATGATCACCTCCAGTCAGTCAGTGTCCCCAATCCCCACTCCCTTCCTCATCACCATATCCCACCTTCCAAATTGGGCAGAAATCCCATGATGCACCAAAGGTCAAGCTAGCCACTAGACGTCCATCCCCAGAGAGTCCCTACTGGATCAAAGGTCATGCCAGCTGCCAGAAATCCAGGCCACAAAGACCAGAAAACCAAAGAGGAAACAAACCGAGGAACAAAGCACCCATCCAGAAGAGAGATTAACTCTGTCACCTAGACTAGTGGTCATCCCAAACCCAGATGCCTAGATGTCAGTGTAAGAACACAACACCCAGGGCAATATGGCACCACCAGAGCTGAGCTATCCTATGACAGCAAGACCCGAATATTCCCACACAGCTAAAGCACAAGAAAATGAGCTTAAAACCAACTTCATAAAGATGATAGAGGTCCTTAAAGAGTAAATGAATAAATCCCTTTTAAAAATCGAGGAGGGAACAAACAAAAAAATTAAAGGAAATCAATAAATCCTTTACATAATGCCAGGAAAGCCAAGAAATAACAAACCAAAAATAGGTGACAGAAACTGAAAATGTAAATAGAAGCAAGAAAGAAAGCACAGACCAAGGGAATTCTGGAGATAGAAAATCTAGGTACATGAACAGGATCTACAGACAAAAGCATCACCAAAAGTGCTAGCACCCAAGTTTCTTGGAAGAAAGTTGAGAACAAGAATTCCTTTTCTTTCTTTCTTTCTTTTTCTTTCTTTCTTTCTTTCTTTCTTTTTCTTTCTTTCTTTTTTTCCCACTTCCCGTTCAGGCTATGGTCTTCTTTCTCAAGGTCACTGAAGAGTCTTCCAACCTCAGGAGTTTTTGAATGAAATACATTGTTTTGGAGGCAGGAGTGAACTGTGGGAGGTTCAGCAATATCACCTGTTTCTGATCTACTAAATGCTAGCAGTAACACCACTCCCACCTTTGAGACAACTGGTGAATCTCCATGTGAACTGTAATGGGGTAAAATAGTCCCCAGTTGAGACCTTTTGTGGGTTTTTTTTAAATATTTTATTTATTTACATTTCAGATATTATCCCCTTTTCCCACAGTTGAGATTTTCTTATTTAAGGCCATTTTACTCTGGCATTTATTTCAGAGTTGAAGTTCTAGTCATATTTCTCAAAAAAAACTTGCACATCAAAGAAAAATTATGAGACTCTCCGCAAGGTTACCAGCAGGCAGTGCAAAGCAGAATGTAGACAAACCAAGTTATAGGCAAATGCACATATCCAAACCCAGCCCGTGAGCAATGGTGTGTCTGGCAACTTAGTCTCACTGACCTTCAGATCATCATTAACAAACTGAGTGAGAATCACACCCCACCCAAAGTTCTCCTGAAGATGGATTACGATCCTGTATGCCAGGAGCTCGCTGAGGCGTAAGCTTTACTTATCTTTGTAGTGCCTTCTTATCCTAATCCTAGCTAGGTGCATAGAGCATGTGGGAACTGAGGAACCATCCCTGGCTTTTAAGTGGCAAATACTTTGAACTATTCCTATGGACGGCCTGCAACTCAGTCCAGCTGCAATCCTTATCATGGGCTTAACTGTGACTTCAGTCTACTTGGCGTGGGAATCCAGACATCTTCCTTCCTGTTGCCTCCCTTTCAAGTGATCACTATATCCCCAGGGATCAAAGATTGAAAATGAAAAAATGGAGATGGATGTAGCTCAGTGGTGGAGAACGTTGTTAGCTTATACAAAGCCCTCCATCAAAGTCCCAGCACACATCGAGAAGGGGAGAGAAGAGGGAGATAAAGAGCTGGGAAGGAGAAATAGGGAGGAGGGAGGATGTGGGGAGAGAAAAAGGAAGAAATGGATAATGAATCACAGACATTTTGGGATAATAACTTTAGCAGCCACCGGCCCAGTTCTTCAGTAAAACATCTTCTACAGATAACATCCACTTCCTCCCATTTCATCTCCATGGTCAGCACTTACAACTATCAGATCTACAGAGGTTAAATCACTTGGCCAATGTCACACAGCTAGCCAGTATTTGAACACAGTGTAATCAAAATACGAGCTTAAACAAATGGGAACATGCTGCAACAGGGATGGCACATCAGGACTCTAGACCATCACTGTCCATGATAGTAGCCCCTAGATAACTTGAATACTTATTAACTCAAATTTGAAATATTACAAAAAAAATCAATCCTCAGCCTCACTAGCTATATTTCAACTACACAGCCGCATGTGGCTATGGACTACTATGTTAGATACAGTATATGTATGTATATGTGAACACATATGAGCATAAGTTTATTAGATAACACAGCTACAGAATGGCTTTGTCAGCCCAGAAAGGTAGTAGCATTATGAAGTTTTAAAAGCTATAGCAAGCCATTTCAGTGTTTTTGTTCTCTTCCTAAGAATGTAAAAATAAGATGAAAATATACATTAGGGATTCTTGGAAAGGGAGAATCATCAAAGTTTGTTCATCTCCTTGTGTGTGTGTGTGTGTGTGTGTGTGTGTGTGTGTGTGTGTGATTTTAGAGACACACACAAAAGCAGAAATGAAGACGCAAACTATTCCTTATATATGTTGATTTATCATTAAACTAATAACCACAAAAATATTTTATTTTGTAGCACTTTTTTAATGCTTAAGCTGCCCAGTTTTCTAAGAGAAGTTATTTGGAAAATATCCTGCTCAGAATTACTGCACTCTCTCACTTATGGGGTTATCCATGTTTCTAAATAGCTAGGAAAGCTTCACCACAGTAATAGAAAAGAGTTGATTCATCAATAGCTATCCACCATTTCCCACGGGTTATCTCAAGAAAGAACAAAGGAAATCAAGCCATACTAGAATTTTCATAGTTAGCAAACCCAATACTGACCAAGAATGACTATAGCTGTCTACCAAGGAGGTTCCTCAACAAAACAAGGTGGACCCATTTATCTTGTGAACTTGGAACATCTTGAGGCTTACTAGAGGAGGAGGGAAGGAAGGAAGGAAGGAAGGAAGGAAGGAAGGAAGGAAGGAAGGAAGGAGGGAGGGAGGGAGGGAGGAAGGAAGGTAAAAAGGAAGGAAAGAAAGAAAGAAAGAAAGAAAGAAAGAAAGAAAGAAAGAAAGAAAGAGGAAGGAAGGAAGGAAGGAAGAAAGAAAGAAAGAAAGAAAGAAAGAGGAAGGAAGGAAGAAAGAAAGAAAGAAAGAAAGAAAGAAAGAAAGGAAGGAAGGAAGAAAGGAAGAAAGGAAGAAAGGAAGAAAGGAAGGAAGAAAGAAAGGGGGAAAAGGAAAGGAAAGGAAGGGAAGGGAAGGGAAGGGAAGGGAAGGGAAGGGAAGGGAAGGGAAGGGAAGGGAAGGGAAGGGAAGGGAAGGGAAGGGAAGGGAAGGGATGGGAAGGGAAGGGAAAGGAAACCTATACCTACACTTATCAATGAGGAGCCTGAGATTTTGAATGAAGGGAGCATTCAGAAAGCAGGAGAACAGGAATGTCAAGCATGTATTTGGCTTTCACACCACTTGTTCTTCCTTCCAGTACCCTTTCTTGGGCAAAATACTAACCGCCCTTGACAGCAGCACCAAGAGAAGATCAGCATGCCTGGAGCATCTGTTCAGTTAATGTCCCCAGATGGTGTTTATCAACTCCATGACACAACATAAAACCACAAACACCCCTTTCCTTTCCATTCACTGGCTCCAAAGAACTTTGAAAATAGAGGTCAGCTACTCTTGCCCTGGAAGGCTCTCTTCTGCTTACTTCAAAGGAGGTGGAATTCAAAGGGAAAAGGCAATGTGGAGGCCTATTGTTCGGGCGTGGGCTGGATGCATTCCAAAGGCCTCAAGGGAACTGGAGGTTGAGGACCATGTCCACTTGATTAGATCTTCAACCAGTCTGTCATGAAGCAATTCTCTCATTCAGGAGTAAGGGCAGAACCACACACTCAGTACATCATATCTGGTCCCTTCTTGATGCCTTGCTGTCTTTCTGTCATCTGTGCTTTGTAAGTCACTAGATATTTATGAAGATATTCTTCAAGGCTTTTAAAATTCCCCCACATTTGTGTGCCTTGCTAAAGCATATTTTTTTTCAGGTTTAACATCATGCAACTAGTTTCTATATCCCAGCATGATTATGGGATTAAATGTAATCCTTTATTAAGTGAATTGGAGATTCTGGGTTTACTCAGCTCCTTAGGGACATTCTGCCCCAGAAAACATGCACTAGATAAACGGTCCCCACTACCAACATATAAATTATTTCAAGCAAAAGTCCTTTAGACTTAGCAGGAAAAAACTAAAGAGGCAAAGGGTACATCCATTACCAATAAGGGGACCCAGGAAATCAGTCTATTTAGTGCCTTTTTTCTTTAATTGTGGATTATAGCAGGAAACTCTTCAGATCCTGGAGTGTGATGACAGGACTCGATCATGACAGTAGGAGAGGAGGGCCTGTGGCCTTGAAACAAATTACCCCTAAAACAGACCAAAACAATTATCACTTAGGATCAGAAACAGTTGGTACCTCGCTGTCCAGGGGATTAAGATTCCAGAGCACTGTCACTGGGTGGCTCTGGGCTCTGGGATTTTTCATGAGGTTCCAGTCAAGATGTTAACTGAATCGTCATTCATCTGAAAGCTTAACTGGGATTCACGGAGATTTCCTTCCAAGATGGAAGCCTCACAGTTGTTGACAGGAGGCCTCAGTTTCTCACCAAGCGGACCTTTCCATGATGCTACTTGAGTGAAAGGTAACCATCACTGAGGCCATATTCTGTGAGGCAGAAGTGAGCCAATGCTTCCCCCAAACTCAAGAGGAGAATGGGACTCTATCCTTTTGAATAGGGGAGTTCTAAATAATGTATGGGCTTATTTTAAGCCTTACATACCTCTCTAAGTGTTCTGTCAGTCAGTTTTCTTATACTATTCCATATCAGCTCTGAAACAGCTAAACCTCAGTGATCCTGAACACATAAGTACAGCCACAACTAAAAAGCTCTGAAGACTTGGAAAGAAGAAATCTGCCCTGCTTCTTTGTTCCCTTTTAACATGCTTTCAGTGGAATGGGGACTTCCATAAATTCTACATAGTCAACTGCCTTTATGGGCCATAACTAATCTGAAGCTTATAGTCATTTACACCGGGATTGGATTATAAAACAGCTTTGCTTGTGGGAACAATCAAAAACAAAAAAAGTGAAACTGAGGTCTGAGGAGCAACATGAATATACTTAATGAGGTCACTGCTTCAGGGCACTTTATGAACAAACATCATGTTTAATTGAATTGTAGAGGACAGATGTAAGCTGACACTCAGAAATGTTCATTAAAAAAATTAATCTTCCTGTACCCTGAACCTGAAGGAAAAAACATGGAGGTTAAATACTATGTTGTATACAGAATCACATTTTAAGACGAATAGATCATCTGCTTTTTTGAAGTTTTTTTCTTTGTTTATGTTAATTTTGGTAAAAATGATACTATGAGAAGTTTTAGGCCTTCAAAAAATTGAAAGATGATGAAGTGAATACTGGTATATCCCCAGGTTGAATTTTTAGTATATTTGCTTTCTTTGCTTTCTTTCTTTCTTTCTTTCTTTCTTTCTTTCTTTCTTTCTTTCTTTCTTTCTTTCTCTCTCTCTCTCTCTCTCTCTCTCTCACACACACACACACACACACACATTGGTGGGGCATGTCTGCATACAAAGTACTGGGGTTTTTTGTTGTTGCTTACCCATTTGAAAGTAAGTTGAAAACACCATGACACTTCAGTCCTAAATATAGCTCCCCGAACAAGAACTTCTCCTATATAACCTTATAACCTTTTTCATAGCTCAAAGAATGAACAATAATTAAACTAAACTGTCAAAAAGACACAGAAGTCAGCTTGAAGATATATTTAAGCTTAAGATACACTAACTAACAAAAGTGAGGGGTGCCAATGAGCAACAAAAAAAGAGTAAGAAGTTCTTCGCAGCACTGCCCAGCCATCTCCATGGTGAAGCTGAGCAAAGAGACCAAGCAGAGGCTGCAGCAGCTCTTTAAGGACATCTTGCCATGTGCTGGAGGATTTACTCCCCTTGTGATTTACCTGGGATTTATGGGTGGTGCAGATTCTAGAATGCCTGACCCATCCATTTTAAGCCTACTTTAGAGATGAAGGACTGTTGGTTCTCTGGATATGTAAACAATCCAACATGGATGCTCTGTACCCTGGCTTCATGAAATAGGAGACATCATTCAGATGAACCCACAGCAGAGTGGACTCTCTACACTGTCAAAATAAATGCTTTAATAACATTTTATAAAAATAATGGAAATAAACGATCACAACTCCCTAAAAATAGAAAGAAACTACAAAGACTAGAGAAGTGGCTTAGCAGTTAAGACCACTGGCTGCTTTTGCAGAAGAGCCAGGTTTGATTCCCGACACCCACATGATGTCTCACAACAATCTCTACCTTCATTTTCCAGGGGATGTAATGCCTTCTTATGAACTCTTGGAGTACCTGGAATGCAAGTGGTACACAGCCATACATGTAGGCAAAGCAGATATACATATAAAATTAAATTGTAAAATAGAAACTGCCTCCACATTGATATTATTAAATATGTAAATGAAGGGGGAAAGAGAGGAAAAAACAACACTTGTCCTTATTATGGAAAACTTAGCAGTACATAGAAGAAACAATGACACTGGTCTCTAAAGTCTCCTAAGATATGCTTTCACGATAAGCCTCTACAACTCAAAAGTGAACACTGCTCTTTACGTTGTGAGAAATGGAGGGTTGTTGGATTTTTTTTTTCTATCAAAGGTAATCAGGCAAGAGTCCACATTTCTTCAACTCCTGCCTCCCCTTTGAGCCTATTAACCAGTCTCATCAGATTGGGAACTCTGTGAAATTGAGCTTATACCAGTGAGATGAGATGCAACCAGCACTTATACCAGTGATTAAAGGATAGGCCATTTTGGCTGGTGTGTTTACTAGCCTTGTCTGGGCTCTGGTACATCCCTTTTTACAAAAAGAAAAGCCCCTTGCCAAAATACCTTTGCTTTGTTCTCTTGTTCCTCTGGGGGACACCAAGATTATTCTTTCCCCAACAAAGTTCCTCAGTAACTTGAGTAGTTCATCTCCAACCAGATCGTGCTTCTATTGGGCTTGCTGTTTTAAAATGCAGACTTTGTTACTATTATTTAGATACAGGGAAGCCAATAGATCAAGATCATATCTCCCCTGATCATGCTGAGCACACTTCTGAAGAGAAAGAGACATAGGATTCCTCACAGAGCCACACAGAGAGGAAATGGTCAGTGCAGGAGAGGGTTAGGATTTGAGCTCTTTATTAACTGCTTTGTATATGAAAGACAGATTTTTAAGCCAGGCAAGCCTATCTAATTGGTAGTGATTGTCTAGACCTGGAAAGTGCTTTGTGTCGCAAGGCCACCAAAGTACTAAGATGTCAAGACGCCTCAACACCTGGTGAATATGCACACCCAGAAATGGAACTACCTGTTTGGTCTTCCAAGGTGACTCACTTGTGTGGCTGGTTGCCTGACATCTCATGTATTTCCCAGATGGACTTTCCTGAGGGCCTTAAAAGTCTCCTGTTTCTGTGATTTGGATCACTCCATGGTGGAGTGCTTCTGTATTAGATATAAAGTTTTAGGTTTTATCTCTGGTAACCTTAAAACAGACAAAAACATCTCCCAATTCTAAATAAGAAATGTTAACCCTAAGCAAGGCAGGCACCTTTAGGGACAAACTCCTATGTTAGTACATTCAAAATATCCCTTCCTTTTGTTTCAGCTACAACTTTTGGAAGAAACTGATAATGCCCAGAGGTGTTCCTGTCTACCATCTTTAAGACAGAAACTGTGCATTCCTCCATTTTACCATTTTGAACATATACTCCATGACCTGGACATAAGCATGCCCCAAATCACGTCCAGCATGTTTCCCTCTTGAACCATACCCTTAAAGTGAGCATGCCCCTAAAGTGCTTTCTTATATGCATACGGATAGACTTCACAAATAAATCCTCTTTGTTCAGAAAGGACATTGATTTGCTCTTCTTATCTGCTGCAGACAATAAATATTCCTCTACTCTTTCATTTCCTGGTTGTACATTTTATGTAAACCTTTTGTGTTCCGTTACAGAGAAAGAAAGCAAAAAGCAAAATGGAAGCCTCCGAGTGAAGGGCACACTGAGGTTCCAACTATTTGTGTGATATCCTATAGGTCTTGATAGGCTAAAAAAATGATGAGCCCTCAAGTCATTGAGAAGCAGGGAAAGTGCGAAGACAACAGATAAAGGAGGCTGGTGGACACTTCCCTATTTTCCTCTGGATTTTGCCTGTCACCCATTGAAAGAACTTGAATTGTTTGAGTTACTTATCATTAACACGTAAAACACCATTCATTTCTATAACTCAAGACAATCTTTCTCTCCAGTTTGTACTGAGACTTTATTATATTATTAGCATCATGAGTCACAATATAAACAGTGCATTCATTCAATCAGTATTTTCGGAGCCCATTCAGTGTGCTACCCACTGTAATGGATACTGGGGAGAAAATGGTGAAAAGACAAACATGGGCTCTAAGGCAAGCAACACACAAAGAGATGCAAGGCAACAATAAATGTTAAGTGCTTGGAGTCACCAAGAACCAAGACTGGGACAAGATTCTTGAAAGGAAATTAGGAAGGCAAATATCAGATGATGGTCCCCAACTAGTGTATCTATGACTATGTGTCATATGCTGACATATACACATGCTGAGGAAATGTTCTGGCGTGAGGATAAAGCAAGGTGCAAATGTGCTCTGTGAATCATAAGTTACAAAGAGGTCAATAGGTGATAGAGAGAGAGCAGACACAAGTGTTCAATGGCATGAGCTCAAAAGAAGTTCCATTTTCTAAAGAATATTGAGAATTATCAGAAAGATGAAGTGAAAGAGGATTATGAAGAAATTTAATTTTGTGAATATATGTGTGTGATACACATGCATGCGTATGAGTGTATCTCTCTCTCTCTCTCTGTCTCTCTCTCTCTCTCTCTCTCTCTCTCGGTGTTTGTGTGTGTGTATGTGTGTGCATGTCTGCCTCAATCTGCCTTTGCACTGTGTTTACTAAGGCAAAGTCTGTCTGAAACCAGAGCTTATTCACTGGAGCTAGTCTATCTACCCAGCATTCTCAGGAGGACCCTGTGTCTATGCCTCCTGAGTCTTGGCATTACTGATGTCCACCACACTTACTTGGTTTATTACATGGGGGCTGAGGCTATGAACTAAAGTCCTCAAATTGCATGGTAAGTGCTTTACCACAAAGCTATTATTTTCAATTTTCTAATAATGCCCAACTCTTCCTTCCCCACTACTGGAAGGTCAATACAATTTAAGAATTGCTTGGAGAGATTTGGTGTTCCTCGGAATTTAATTCAGAAGCATTTTGCTAATGAGCCACTCCTATCTCTAGCCTTCCTTCCTGTGACTGCATGCTTTGTCTGTCTCATCCCCATAAGCCAATTGCCAAATGGTGATTTCCATTCCAAACCGACTTTCACAATCCTAGTGCCTTCTAATGCACAATTTGTTCCCCATTCCATGCTCTTCTTTCAGCAACAGATTTGCTTTCAGAAAAGCAGCCTGGAGGAACAGCAAGCACAATGTGCAGTCCATCAAGCACTGAGGGCGTTTCCAACAACCCACTCCCTGCTCATAAATCACAGAACAATTGTTCTTACTGATTAGCTCAGAAATTCCATTTGATTTTCAACCCAATGATTTTGATTGATAAAAGTCATATGCCTTAATGGCCTCTATTCTTTAGTTTCTTTAAAAAAAAAAATAGAGTGCATGCTAGCCAGCTTATTAAAATAGTGAAATCTGTGGTACATTACAGTCATGCAGTAGAAATTATCACTATTAAACTAAACCCTCCTCTCTACATAGTGAGAGAAGATGCCCAACTTCAAGACCTTTGGAAAGAATCCAATCAGCCCTAGGCTTCCTTTCCATGGAAGCTGGTATCTACCCATGTGGAGATCTGCAATTCCAAAACATGTACCCAGAGGTCACTGAGATTTTCAAGAAAACAAGTAATGTCTCAATGACTAGAGATGTTTGTATAACTTCACCATATTTCCCTGTAGGATGCTTGATATTTTTTTTGTCTTTGAAGAACTTTGGAAGTCTATGTGGTAATAGCTGTTATAGAAAACGAAGATCATAACAGGTCTCAAGCACAAGTTCCAGAAAAGGAAAATTTTAAACGCAAAGGAAAACTCAAGCAATACAAGCTTTTCCTTTGATTTAGGTTTGAGGATCTAAAATCAAGTCAATGGGCAGAGACTTGAATAACCCTTATTAGTTAGATCCCATGAGCTGCAAATGTATTCATAGACACAAACTGACATTAAAGAACCAGTACTTACGCTTATGGGCATGTGGGAAAGATCCCCATACAAAATAAGCATTAGGACACCCAGTGACTATTCCTGAAAATGTGTCAAAATCAGTTGAAGAATAAATGACACCAAGATGACGATGGCATTGTAACATGGCAAAGGAAGTACACAGGCTATGAAGAGAAGAGTGGATAGGGCATCCTGCAAGATGAGCACAGTATCTTCATTGTTGGAGGCAAGCTTTAATGAAACAACGAGGTAACTATTGGTTTGAGCCTTCTGATTTAGGATAGCCACCCAAGAACCTCTCATCAACCTAGAAAGTAGCAATATATTGTGTTTCAGTTCTCAAGCCTGGAACCCTGAGATTCCACAACCCCATTCTAGAAGAGCTGACAAACCACAAGTATTACAGACATAGATGACTTCATACTTTTGTCTAGTAGGGAAAAAAAAAAGAATTAGTGTGTGGCTCCTAAGAAATGTTTGAGCAAATATATGCAGATTCATCAGCCTCTCACAGTTGCAGGAAGTGACTCAGGGATCATGGTTCGGTGGCCCATCGAGCTGCACCTTCCCTGCAATGTTATGAGTCATGTGGGCATCAACTGGATAAGGAGAACTCACAAGTCTTCATTTTTATCTCTTTTATGGATTTCTTTTGAATTATTCTTAAAATATAATTACGTTGTTCCCCCCCCCCACCATGTAGACATTACACTCACCTAACCAAAACCCATGAGCAGATAGAAGGAAAAGTAATTAACCTTTTAGCCAGGCACTAAGGAAAAAAATTAGGATTTTTTTGAGAGCACCCCATGAGGTATGTTTTAAATTTTAATGCTATCACAGGTTCTATGCGTTTATATGTATATCAGCCCTGTTATAGCTAGAAAACATTTTCCTGGAGTCATGTCCTACCTTTGGTTCTCACAATCTTTCTGCCTTCTCTACTTCATAAATTCATAAGCCTTGAGGGGATAAATGCGATTTAGGTTCCTACTTAGGAATAAGTGCTCTAAAGTCTCTCACTATATATATGTCATATATATAGTTGTGGATCTCTCTGTTTATTCCCATCAACTACAACAAGAAATTCTCTGAAAAAGTCTGGGTGAGGCACTGATCTATAAATAGAGCAAAATGTTATGTTCAAGATATATATTGTCTGAGTCCATGAACCTGTTGTGCGGTAACTCCACCAGAGAACACATAGACGTGCTTAAAATCAAATATAAAGTCTTTATTCTGACTGGCTTGCAGATGCCTGAGAACCTCTTCCAAATCACTCAGCTTTGAGCCTTGTCATTCTTGGCTTTTTTATGTATAAAAAAACACATCCTGGTTTGATGCACTTTAATCATCAAGAACAGTTAGCAATATAGAGAGCTGTAGAAGCCAAGAAAGCAAGGTTAGTACATTTAGGGACTTTCCTAGAACTGTGAACTATGATGGATTAGGTCTTTGTTTTCATTTTGGTTGGTGGATGGTGTATGTATCTATGTACTGGGTTCTTAGATAAGAATGGTGCCTCTAACAGAGTGTCAGTTATACTAAGGTCTGGGGACCCCTTACACACCCATCTGTGAAAGAGTAGCCAGTTCCCATGGGTAGTGCAGTTGAAAACTCCATATACTGATTAGATGTCAGTAGTCCCCAAGTCCTATTCTTAGAATGATGGGTGTTCCAATGTACAGTCAACATAACCCCATCTATTAGTTGCTTTTAGCATTTCTGTGACCAAATACTTGAGAAGAAGCAACCTAAGAGAGAAAAGCATTTAGAATGCAAAGGAATACAACCCATCATGGCAGGGAAGACATGACAATAGAAACAAAGGGAGGTTGGTCACATTCTTTCTGCGATCAGGAAGCAGAAAGCAAGGGGTGCTATGCTCATCTGGTTTCCTCCTTTTTATTCAATTCATCATACTCCAACCCATTGGAAAGGTGCCGCCCACATTTAGGGGGCGACCTTTACACTTCAGTAAACCTAGTTTAGTCAATCCCCCACAGCATGTACAAAGGTTTATCTCCCTGGTGATTCTAGATCTTATTTCTAGATCTTATCAAATTGACAAGATTAACAGTCCCATTGTCCTTTCTGGAAAACGCAGGGCCTTAGTCACAGCTCAGAGACCCAACTTCCTTTGCTGTCTCATCCCAGTCCTAACAAAAGAACACATTTTGGATGAAAATGGCTATGCATCCATTTGGCATTCTTAGCTCCCTAGTTCCTCTACAACCGGGGCCAGCCTAGCTCTTTCCAATGTTTGTCTAAACCTTTCAAGTCGAGTGAGTTGTCGAATTTTCTGAAAATCCTTCCAGTGGTTTCTAAAAATTCCCAAGTCTCCAAGGGCTCATGACTTTCTACTCTGTCATCTTTTACAGAATATCTTGCTTCAAGAGCTTAGTAAACACATGTAATGAAGTGTATAGTTCTATGTATGGACCATTACGTCAGTACCTCTTAAGATATATGTTATGACTATAGTGTTTTATGAAAAAAAAGAGAGAGAAAGGAGCCAGGAATACATTTTATAGAGGTACAGTGAGATGGAAAGGGGTGTCTCTGCAGGTCCATGCTGAGGCATCTCTTCCCCCTGAGTAACTAGCCATAGGACAAATGGATATAGTATGGAATAGAGTATATTTAGGGCATGGGAAAGGAAGTTGGGAAGGGAGTAGAGACAGAGAGAGGGGGAAGGAAGGGAAGAAGAGGGGAAGGGGAGGGCAAGGGGAAGGGAGGGAGGGGAGGGAAGAGAAGAGAAGAGGAGGGGAGGAGAGAGGAGG
>NW_021604589.1:4889768-4924395 GCF_004785775.1 Grammomys surdaster | reverse complement strand
GAGGAGAGGAGAGGAGAGGAGAGGAGAGGAGAGGAGAGGAGAGGAGAGGAGAGGAGAGGAGAGGAGAGGAGAGGCCTGCCAGGAACATGTGGAGAGGGGGAGAGCAGGAAGGGGAGAGAAGGAGAAAGGAGTCAGGGAGAGAAGGGAAGCAGAGAGAATAAGTGAGTAAGAGAGTGAGGAGGGGGCAAACAGCCTCTTTTATAGTGAGTCAGGCATACCTGGCTGTTGTCAGGTAACTGTGGGGCAGAGCCTCGAAAGAATGCTAACACTCCTCCATTTTGGTTTAATTTTTAAAAAGGAAAAACTAGAAAGAGGCTATGTTTAAGCAGGAATAGGGTCGTAGTGATCTTTAGTTACTTCCTGCTAACTTGGGGTGACTTATTTCTGGGAAACCTAAGAAAATGTAGATGAGGGTGTTAGTCTAGTCCTAGGATAGTTGGCAGTTTCCTTGTTGTCCAGGGTCTGTGGAACCATCTGTGGATAGGAAGGAGCATGTCCAGTAGAAGCCTCTGTCTGTGAGTGTAGATTGGAGAATCTGTGGGTTGCTTCTCTGGAGCTGTCCTGGACTTGGCAAGATGCTAAAACACATATAGGTATATTAGAGGTAGAGAATAAAGTTAAGTACATTTCGGAGAAAATAATTTTTCTTAGTTGTACATTTGACACTGTTAGGTCTTGGTGGTTGGGGGTGAGGGGAGTTCCAATCCTAGGGAACAAGAGAGGAATCCCACCTCTGGAATAGGTGACAGGTAGGAACTTAGGCTATTGATTGGCAGGTGTACTTATCTGGATGTAGTCTATTTAGTCTATGAGAGGTAGATCTTAGTGTGTTTCCTGGTGCTTATAAGTTTCTAAACGAGTTAAGTTTACTAACAGCATGAACAGACTTTAAAGTGAGGTTAAAGAAAACAAAAACCTTTTGTGGAACAGAAGGAACATAAAGGGCTTCTTTCTTCTGTTTAGGAAACTGAGTACACACACAGAAAAAAAAATATATATATATGCATATAGATACATATATATGCATATATATAGCATAATGAGAAACAATTCTAACATTTAAAAGATAGTTAAAGGAAACTCAAAGCCTTGACTTTGTGAATATGATAGTTGGTCATATAGATTTAGCATGAGAAACATCTTAAGTCTATAGATAAAAGACAATCAAAGGAAACTTTAAATTTGAACTTGGGATTGCAAAATTTGGATCGTATAGTGGGATGTTTTATTAGGGTTAGGCTAATTTATAAGAACTCTATTGATTAATTTTAGGACAGTGGCATAAGAAGGGGAGAAAGTATGAAGCATTTAATCACTGGAAACTGAGTTTAGGTAAGGAAGCAACAGAAAAGTTACATCTGTGAAAGCTTACCTCTGAACTTGAGTATTCTTTATCATGAAGCCTGTGAACAATGTGTCTTAGTTTGCGTTTTACTGCTGTGAAGAGACACCATGACCAAGGCAACTCTTATAAAGACAACATTTAATTGGGGCTGCCTTACAGGTTCAGAGGTGCAGTCCATTATCATCAAGGCGGGAGCATAACAGTGTCTAGGCAGGCATGGCACAGCAGGAGCTGAGAGTTCTACATCTTCATCCAAAGGCAAACAGGAACAGACTAGTCTCCAGGCAGCTAGGATGAAAGTCTTAAAGCCCATGCCCACAGTGACACACCTACTCCAAGGCTACACCTCTAAATAGTGCCACTCCCTGGGCCAAACATATTGAAACCACTGTACAAGACAAACCTGTCTGTCTTTGATAAGAGGTCTGGTAGTCTTAAGCAGTTAACAAATTGACTAATGAGCTAATAAAGTGGTGGATTATCTTGGAGTCAGGAGCTATGGGTCTGTTTTGTAGCCGTCAAGCTGTAGTTAGATTAGCTGTCAATGTAGACAGAAATCTGGGAAGAATAAATTACAACCTAGATGTCATCAATTAATAAAATGACAGAGGTTGGTTAATAGTCCACACCCTAAACAGTTCCCAGGTCCTGTGGTTTCCATTCACAACTTGAGCAGAGTCAATCTGGCTGTCAGACCCAGAAGATGAGAAGCTTTATCCTGTGGAGTAGGAACTTGGGAGAAATGACTCACATTGCCTTAGGCAACATGAGACATTGAATTCTTTGGGTATCTTCTGTTTGTCCACAGTTTAGGCCAAGCCCTGGCATATAGCAAGGCAATGGAACCATGTTGCTCAGTGGTTATCATACTACAATCCAGGCAAAATCTTGTCACTGTGCCCAAATCTTTTTGGAGACCTTGAGGGAGTGAACTTCAGGATTTGGGAGTCTCTGTCTATCATAATAAGCTTAAACATTTAATGTTACATTTAGCAGATTTCTGACAAGATTGAGAGCCAGTATCTATTAAGCATATCTGAGTTAAAAAAAATCTGTGTTTGTTTAATTACTTGTCCTGGATGTATCTAGCAAATAAAGAGAGTAAACTGTAACTTTATGACAGTAGCAAAAACAAAGCTAAACATACATTTAAGACAGTGATCTTTAACATTATAAATCTTTAAGTTAACATTAAAAGTCACTATTTACCAAGTCAGGATACAGTGAAAACCTCATCCTAATTGGAAAGTGTCTTTGGAGCCTTAAGTCAGGCTGTCTTAAGGTGAGGAAGCAATGAGTATGAAAATTGCCCATACCAAAGATAGTGGATGGTCCTGGGGCTGCTCTTAGTAAAGACGGCACTGAAGCTACAGCCAGTCATGTGACTGCCTTTAGCTGAGATGGTGCTGAAGCAATAGCATCAGAAAACCTTATCTGCCCACAAACAAAGATGATGGACAGTCACAGGACTGCTCCTGGTTAAGATGGTGCTGAACCAGCAGCTTCACCCAGAGGGAAATCATGTGTTTGTTATATCTTAGAATGGAATGGCAGAAGTGGCTGAGTACCTTAGAATGGAATGGCAGAGTCAAAACATAAAGATGAATCTAAGCAGTGCAGTGTGAGGGATGCAACTGTGGGTGGAGACTAGAAGGAATGTTAACAACGACAGTGGTATGCTTTGTTTACCACTCTTCACTCTATCTAGTGTTCAATAAATAGCAATCTGCATACTCTAAGAGGCATCTCTCATTTAAGTTTTTTAGTATTTTATAAGATGCTTTCCCTGGGTATTACACATCCTATACAGAATAAGGTAACATTTTATAGATGCAATTTTTTTCAGTTTAACAGGTGAAGTGAATTCTATTCATCCAAGACCTTTAAGGCTTTAAGCCAGTAAGTTCTCAACCTTCCTAATGCTGTGACCCTTTAATACAGTTCCTCATATTGTGGTGATCTCAAACCATAAAATTAATTTCATTGCTACATCATAACTGTAGTTTTGCTGCTGGTATGAATAATAAAGTTAATATCTGTTTTCCAGTGGTCTTAGGTGACCACTGTGAAAGGGTGACTTGACCCCTGAAGGGGTTGTGACTCACTGGCTGAGAACTACTGCTTTAAGGTAAGATCTAACGTGCTACTTGTTTCCATGCCCATGCATTTCTTCATTAAAACAAAAATATCTACCTCCCAAACAAGTCTATATGAACTACATTGGTCTGTGTTAAGACTCATTGAGAAGATGCCAGGTTTAAAATTTAGAAATTGAAAATATGCCTTCACCATGATAAATTATACTACTGGATTAGCACTTATGATTTCAAACACTAAAATAAATGATGGTGGTAAAGAGAAAGAATACATGCTTGCCATTATTTAATAAGCCTTTATCCTCCATTAGTCTATTTGATATATAACCAGGTCAATCAATAACTATAATGAAATTTTTTGCTTGACTAAGAATAGGCATATAGCTCAGACCATATTTTTCTAAAAACAAAATTCTTCTATAGATAGCTTTAAAAGAACACCAAGATTCTTGAAATTTCATATTTTGAGATGGTAGGTAAAATTTCAAACTGTCAGGGTTAAAATAATTGTTGAATCTAGTGATTGATGCCTTGGCACCTAAAGCTGATGTATTGATGAGAGGAAAAGATCCTAGCCTAAAATAGCCAGACAATTTAGATAGAGAGGAGTCAAAAGAGCAGGCATAGAGACTAGGCTTCACAAGTGCCTGGAGCGAAATGTATTGATTGAAAAGATCTGTGTACTAGCAGAAGCAGCCATTAAGCCAAAATATTCACTGTAACCAGGGAAACCAGGGGGAAAATGGAAAGCTCTTAAACAATGAAATGGCTTTTGTTTTCCTGCAATGAGACCTGAATATATCTATGTCTCCAACCCAAAACATTTTCTTCAGAGCTCTAGGATTCTTGACTATGGTCGTTATCACTACATAAAAAATAATAAGTAGGTTATGGAACACAATTACAAAGAGAAAGGCTTGTTGAAGACACATTGTCATGAAAAAGTTAATGAATCACTTGATCACAATAATCATGACTAATCTTTATAGTTAAGAGTTTAACAATCTTTAGATAATGACCATCCAATAAAATTAGTATTGTACAGAAGACAGTCTGTTGCATTTTAATCATATATAAGCAGATATGTGGAAGAATTCAAGAGTCACCTATGGGTTTCAATTCATGGCCAAGAAATCTTGGTCAAGATAATTATATTAAACTGGCAATGGGTATCTCTTTGCAATCTTATATACATATTAGAGACTATTAATGTACACATTGTCAGGACAGACCCTTTACCAGTACTACCTTTAGTCTCCAAAGACTGTATGTAGTCTGTAGGAGACAATGTTTATTGAGATTTACCACTATATAGCCAAACATATGAACCTAAAATTATTGTTGTCCTGCTATGCTAAATAGGAAGATAATAGATTTTCCACATTACCGCCTGAGAATATCCCTAATGAATTTCCTAGCAAGGAATGGCTGGTGCCAAGGAATGATCAGGTATCTTCTCACTCTTTTTTGCCTTGGTTGTTATTTGATAGAGTTTCTTGTACCCCAGGCTAGCCTTTAACTTACTATGTAACCAAGATTGACTTTGAACTCCTGATCTTCCTGCCTATGCCTTCCAGGTGTATGGATTACCAACCTTGGACAGCTATAGCCAGATTCTTATCTTCTTTTTTTTTTTTAACTCAGACAGGTAAGATTATGAGAAAAGATGGCTGCAGCCCCTCATTCACATGAGGGGGCAAGCTATAATAACACTGGTCCCATATGGCTAGTGATCACAAGTAAAAACCAGTCTAAATTCAGTTATACCATTAAAGTCCACACTTTTTGAACACTTCCTATGAGAAGAATGTAAGAAGAAGAAAACTCGTAATGATTATAGTTGCATGTTGAAATGACAACATTATAGAAATATTCGATTAAGTCAGCCACATTATTGAAATGAATTTGACCTCCTTTGAACCTTTTATGTAGACCAAAGAAAGTTTTCAACATTTCATTTATTTTGTGGCCCACATCTCTAGGGTATAAAATTGAGACAATGATTAAGATCCTACAAATTGATAAAAGAAACCATGGATCAGAGAAACAGCTTGTTTGTTATGTGCTTGCAGTGCAAACATAAAGAACAGAGTTTGGTTTCCAGAACCCACATGAAAAGCTAGGCATATTTGCTGTTGGTTGTCCACCAGAACTTCACGATGGTAAGGCCATATTTCTGAAACACCAAGCACACTGGTCACAGGATATAGAAAACTACAAGTTGGTACTGACAAGGAATCATTTTCCCTGTTCACTAGATTTCACAGTACTCAAAAGTGCTATGTAGGTAGCTGAGGGAGAAACATGTCACCAATAGTGTTACCCAGCTCTGAATTATTCGAGCTAAAATAATGAGCGGTGTGGCAAAAGATGCCCATTGATGCAGTAATGGCATACTCATTAGGGGAGTAAACTACCACTTTTCTACTTTGATTTAGAAACTGCTCCATAAGAGAAATCACCTGCCTACTACTGTAATTCTGATCAAGAACCTATGGTTGGGGAGCACATAGAACCCAAAGCTGAAACTAGTATTAGTTTTCTGTTAAATGGACATAGTTTCAAACTGCCATTTCAATTTGTATCTTTCTACCCATGGATTAGTTCAGCTCTTGGGCTTTATCAGAGCAGTTTCTTTGTGTCGTGGGTGGTGTTTAACACAGAAATTCATAAGGGCTCAAAGTAAAGAGAATACATGACTGTGGTGTTCTAGGTCATATGAAACATTTATAATACTGTCTCCTTACCTGAGGCTCAAGGAGCATCATGGAAGAGAGAGTGAAAAGATCATAAGTTTCAGAGATTGAAGAGGACCAAAGCAAAACAGTGTTTTCGGACACCACAGAACCACTACAATCACAGCACCTGTGTTTGTGTGCATAAGATGGAGCTCATCAACACCCCAGCAAGGAATAAGTAGGGGTTCATGAGCCCCCATTCCTACCTGAGAACATACTGACAGTTGGTGGCTTCTGGGGGGTGGAGAGTCAGTTTCTTTAAGGGTGTGGTCCCTGGAAGGTCAACTACACTCCAGTGGGAGGCCCATACCCAGAAATGTATGGACACTATAAATTGGACTCAAGCAGGATTTGGGCTTTTTTTTTAGAGTTTGTTTTGTTATGTTTTGTTTTGTTTTGAGGTTTTAACTCAATTACACCACTTCTCCCTTCTCTTTATCCCCTCCAGACCCTCACATTTGTTCCCTCCCCCCATCTCCTCCTTCAAATTCATGCCTCCTTTTTCATTAATTGCTACTACGTACACACACACTTCAATATACACATATTCCTAACTATAACTCCAGTGTTCATATAATGTTACTTGTATGTATGTTTTCAGAGCTGATCATTTGGCACTGGACAACCAATAGGTGTGATCCTGTCTGGAGAAGACTATCTCCCCAACCCAGCTTTACTTGGTTGCCTGTAGTTCTTTGGGTAGGGCTAAGGACTCTTGAGCTACTGCACATCCAGTTTGGCATGTTCATTGGCTTCGTTCATGTTCTTTTGTGCAGTCATGTTGCTGATATTTTATAAGTATAGCTTCTGATGTTAAAAGGAGACAAAATCTTCCAGCAAACTACCTTACACTCCCCAACTTATGATCTTTCTATCTGCCTTTCCACAATGTTCCCTGGGCCTTAGGTATGAGAGCATTTTGACGATATATTCATTGGGATTAGACAGGACAACTGTGCATTTTGCCAATCAGTTTTTTTAGGAGGACATGAAGTTGAAGGGATAAGGATGTGGAGGAAGATCTAGGAGGAGTTAGGAGGGCAGAAGTGAATATTATTAAGATTCATTGTATGAAGCCCTCAAATAGTTAATAAAAAAAAAACATTAGTTTTAAAGACTTGGCACGGTGATGTGCTTGGAAGAAGGTGGTATGCTTGCAAGAGGGTAGAGAGAGGTAGGTTCCCGGGACTCAGTAGCCAGCCAGCCTATCCTACTAGGCAAGCTCCTAGCGAGTGCTGGACCCTAGATGAAACACACAGGGTGGGTTATCTCTGTAGAACAGCACCCACAATTGATCTCAAGCCTCCACATACATATACGAACACATATAGTTGAACATACATGAGCATGCATATATGTATACATAGATACACACAAATAAAATTTTAAGGGAGTCATAAAGAAGCCAGTGTACTGTGCAGGACATGGATTCTCTGATCTGTGAGATTAATGCATTCAGGTTTCTCCCAGACACAAAAGAAAATGTTTTGAAATCAAAGGGTAAATTTCTGCCTTCTGAGGCAGAGAAGACCCAGTTGTAGGATAGCTACATGCAGATGGATGATGGAACTGTCTTCTGCCTTCTTCAAGTTCTTTGTTCCCTTAAATGTCACTGTCCTAAGCCAGCCATAGGACATACTGCTCAAGTAATTGACCACCATCATTTTAAAGACATAAGCCAACCACCAGAATTTGGATTGTCCTAAGCCTTCTCTACTTTTCACTACTTTTTCGTTTTCCTTTTCCTCCTCCCCCTCTCCTTCCCTTCCCTCTCTTCCTCCTTCTTCTCTTCCTCCCCCTTTTCTCCTCCTCATGCTGACCTATTTCACATCAAGTACCAGTTCATACTCTTAAGTTTCTCAAAGTCCTCCAGGGCAATCAGAAGGTTTTTTTTCATTTCCAAGCTCATCTTCAAGATATAATCATGTAACCCATATGGGTTATCAGACAACCAGTACTATGCATTTTCAGGGTGCACTTTCACATTTCTCCTAACAATTAGATTGGTGTGGGAGGGTCTGCTTATGGGGTGTTTGGCTTTGATGAAGAGTTTACCAAAGGGGGATTAGCTGAACCATCTAAATGCACAATCTTGTGATGCACTAGTTCTTAGAATTCCACCCTCTCTCATTTATGCTCTCAGCCCTTGACTGTTTTATCCTAAGTAGCTATTTGAGTCTATAAAATTTCTACAGAGAATTTTTAATGTCTAATTAATGTCTATCAACCTCAACGCTCACTTGCAGATATGCATTTTCTTGACTGACAAGTGCTATATTTCATGTTTCCTTTCACTGTACTCTACTCAATACAATAAGACTTTGGAATAGTCATCATGGTCAGGTTTAAAGACTTGATGGAGGGGGCTGGGGATGCCACCTGTGAAAGAGGTCAGGAATGGTCAAGGAGTGCACTGTTCTCCTTGCTTTGGAGGAAGAGACAGCCTGAAGAAAAGTGCTGTTGCCCTGTCATGTTGATAACTGACAAAGAAAGTGCTAAGATGAGAGAAAGAGTATGGATTTGGGGGTCACATGGGCAGCTATGTGACTAGTCCAAAAATAAATGGCTGGGTTTTTTTTTCATTTAAGTAACAGAAATGAGAAATATAAACATTTCATTTCTTCAACAAATGCTATGGAGAACCTGGTTTTATGTTAGCCCAGGCTGGCCATAAACTAGAAATATAGCCAAGGGTGACTAACTTCTGATCTTCCAGCCTCCACTTTCAAATGCTGGGATTACAAGTGTGTACCATCATATGTGGTTCTGGGAATTGAACTCATCACTTTGTGTGTGATAGGCAACCACTCCATCAACTGAGCTACATATATAGCACACGTGTGTGTGTGTGTGTGTGTGTGTGTGTGTGTGCACGCGCACGCGCGCGCGCATGCATGTGTGTATATGTTGAAAAAGGATAGCTTTGGCACTTATCTCATAGCACATACAAGTACTTAATTTGGGATGAATCACAAACCCAAATGTAAATGCTAAAATTACAGCAGCTCTAAATCAAATGCAGGAAAATATCATTGCCATTTTAAGATGGGTAAAGATGTGTTTCACAGGACATGAAGAACATTAACCATAACAAAAAACATTAATAAATTGGACTTCCTCAAATTATACATGTCTGGTATTCAAAGAACACTATTAAGATAATAAAAAGAAAAGCCATATGCTGGGTGACATATCTACAGCACACAAAACCAAAGTAGGACTTGTATTCAGGAAGCAGAATACATTCATATAATTTAATAGCAAGAAGTTAAATAGCTTAATAAAATACGTGTGAAAACCTGAATAGGTATTCATGAATAAAATATAGCCAATAAACAGATTTTAATATATTGGGTAGCCTTATTCATGAGAGAAAAATGAAAGTTACTAGCACAGTGAGATAAGTCCCTATACCACTAAGTGGGCTAGAAGGAAAGAGTCAGACCATAGGACGTATACACAAGAATCCAACACAATTGAAACACGCATGTTGTTAGGAGTTGGAAACACTACAAGCACTTAGTAGAAGTCTTTGCTTTCTTTAAAGGCTAAACACATGTTGGCCCTATATTTTAGTAATCCCACCCATAGGTATGCAAGATAAATAACTATCTCCTAAACCAGGCACTTGTAAGGCAAACTCATACATTATTATTACACTTTCAAAATATCCTGTCCTTTAATTTCAGCTTTAAAAAAAAAGCCAACCAAGGATCACAAACCCAGTATGAAGTATTCTTTTAGATACCTAGAGTAAACTTGGCTTATTATAATACCAAAATAACCATGTCGAGAACATTGGTGTCTGTCATTTTATGATCCTAAACTGAACATGCTTCAAAACAATTTCTGTGTGCTATCTTCAACTTTTTAACATGTGCTCTATGATCTTGAACTAAGATTGCCTAGAAACATGTGACCCATCTTTCATCTTGAACAATGACCTTACAGTGAGCATGTGGGAAAATTGTGCCTGCCCTTGGAGTGCTTTCATAGATCAATACTCATATACCTTCTAAATAAAATCTCTACATTTCCAATTCTTTGAGGAGAAAGTTGCTTATAGGTAAGTCATGTGCTCTTCTCACCCGCTGAAGATGATGAATCTTTCTCTCTCCCTCTCTTTTTTCTTTCAAAGAAAAATGTGTTTATTGATTATATTGCAAGAAGCAGCAGGCTGGGTAGTAACAAAAGGAGTCCCTGCTGTTCCTTATTCTGTCTTTTGTCTTTTGTCATCCTAACTGTGAAAACTGCCTCTTTTCACTCACCTAGAAGAGAACATAGCATGTCTCTTTTCAAACTGAGAGCATATGGGCAGACACAATCCTGTAGCCGGATTCCTTGTAGCAGCTTTATTGATAATAACTAAAAACTGCAAACTGCTCATGTCCAACAAGTCAGTGGGTAAACAAACTGTGGGAGAGTT
Organism: Grammomys surdaster; assembly: GCF_004785775.1. Classification (NCBI taxonomy): domain Eukaryota; kingdom Metazoa; phylum Chordata; class Mammalia; order Rodentia; family Muridae; genus Grammomys; species Grammomys surdaster. The sequence goes on along the minus strand of NW_021604589.1, from coordinate 4,913,790 downwards.
TGACAACGGGTTTCTAATGAATAGTTTGAAATAAATGAACAAAACTGACTGGAGGTGTAGGGTGGAAGAGTGCATACCTAGCATGCACAAGACCCTAGGTTTAATCTCTAGCACTGGAGGAATTTTTAAAAATGCATTAAAAATCTATATTTCTTGTACTTTTTCTTTGGTTTTGGCTTTTCTTTTGGTTAGTTTGAAGTTTTTTTGTTTGTTTTCTAAAGAGAAAGAAAACAGGCTGGAGAGATGGCTCAGCAGTTAAGAGCACTAACTGCTCTTCCAGAGGTCCTGAGTTCAATTCCCAGCAACTATATGGTGGCTCACAACCATCTGTAATGGGATCTGAGGGTCCCTTCTGGTATGTGTGAAGACAGTGATATTGTACTCACATAGACAAAATAAATAAATAAATCTTAAAATCAGAAGGACTTTTTAAAAGAGAGAGAGGGAGAAAGAAAGGATATGGAGCTGAGGGGGAGTTAAGAAGGATCTGGGAAAAGTTAGAGGAGGGGACACTATGATCAGAATATATTGTATGAAAAATGTATTTTCAGATGGGAGACCTGGAAAGGGGATAACATTTGAAATGTAAATAAAGAAAATATACAATAAAAGAAAAAATGAAAAATGTATTTTCAATAAATATGTATATTTATTGTTGATGATTTAAAACATTAAAGTCTTCATATTTCCATTTGGATTTCCATCTTAGTAAAATGAACTTCTCAGCATTTCAGATACTCTATACCAGGCAAAAATAAAAGATACCTCCATTAAAAACTAAAAATGTTAGACTGAGTTGTCTGTCCATCAAATTCCAGAGATTCACCTTTCCCTGCCTTCCCACACCCATCTTTTCCCACTGCTACTGAGGATTCCAGTTTAATCTCAATTGATAAAACTCAGGGGTTGGAGTTCAGATCCTCAATACCAATGTAAAAGGCCAAGTGCAAAATGCAAAAATTCATACTTGTAATCCTAGTTTTGGAGAGGCAGAGACATGCTGGATCTCAGTGGCAAGCCAGCCTAGTCAAATCAGTGAGCAAAATAAAGTAGAGAGCACACTGAGGAAGACATCACCCTCTGGTCTCCACATATTCATGCACCTACGAATACATATATGCACACAAATTACATACACTACAGAAAAGAATATGACAATGCTGATTGATGCTGATGGCCTAGAGGTTTTGCTTTTGAGCTATTGTTGGAAAGGTGGACTTACTAAGCTGGGCAGTAGACATAGCAGATGGAAGAATGGGTTTGTCTCATGTTCCAAGAGAACTAAGCACTAAGTGATGGTTTGAATCAGAATTGCCCCTAGAGACTCATATATTTGAATGCTTAGTCATCAGGAAGTGGTCCTACTTGAGTACTTGAGAAAGATTAGAAGGTATGACCTTGTTGGAATAGATATGGCCTTGTTGGAGGAAGTATGTCACTAGGGGTTGGGCTTTGCAGTTTCAAAAGCAGAAGCCAGGCCCAGTGTCACTTTCCTCTTCTGCTGCCAGCCTATCTGGATGTAGAACTCTCAGCAACTTCATCAACACCATGACTGCCTGTTTGCCCTGTTTGCCACAATGCTCCCTGCCATGATAATTATGGACTGACCTCTGAAACTGTAAGCAAGCCCAATTAAATGCTTTCTTTCACAAGAGTTGCCATGGTTATACTGTCTCTTCACAGCAACAGAACACTAAGACACATTACTTCCAGTTTTTAATTTTTTTAATAGACTCATTTGTATTAATCCTTGACATTTTTATACACATATAAAATATACTCTGGTCATTGTCATCCTGCACCATGCTCTCAAATCCCATTCTTAACTCCTGCTGAATCTTTTCTTCCCAGCAAGTATCTCACCTATTTCCATGTCTTTCATGCTGCTATTTGCTTTTAATTTTCTGTGACCCACTGAGTTTAATTAAGGCTGCTTGCAGGAGCATGGGTGTGAGGTTGGTGACTAGCGCACAAGCAGCTTGTCATTGGCTATAACACTGAAGGAAATGACCCCCCTTTAGCCGAGCAGCAAGGAAAAGCCAATAGCTCCGCAAGTATGGATGGAGCCTCATAAAGCCTCATGCCCACCCATGAGGGAATGTTGATGGTTTCAATCATGCACAAGTCTCATGTAGGTTAGCATAGCTAGTGTGACTTCCTTAGGGTCCAGAAGACAGCATTTCACAGCCCTCTCCCTATCCTTTAGTTCTTACACTTTTTTCTGCCCTCTGTTCAGCAATGTTCTCTGAGCCTCACTTACTGTTTTAAGGAATTGTTTTCACATCACATCTTCTCAACATGCTAAATGCGTTGCTATGGCAAATATAGTAAATGGAAGCCCTGTGGACAGTTCAGGAGCAAATGATTTACTTCAAAAGAGAAAGGTTGGGGGAAATTTGATAATTTAAATTACTAAAATAAGAATATTTAATTTTCTTGATAAAAAAATTTCAAAGAAGGTGCGCAGTTGCAACTGATATTTGATCATCAAGATGTCATAATGCTCCCAGAAATATTGATAATTTGTACTGATATATATTCATATGTTTTTAAGATTTTAGATACACAAGCTATAGTTGTACACATCTCTAATTTCAGCATTCAAAAGACAGAAGTATGTGGATATGTATGAATCCGAGGCTAACCTGCTCTACATAGCCAGCCCTACGTCAGCTAGGGCTACATGATGAGGTCAAGTCTCAAAAAAAAATATTCTAAATAATTAAAGCATGTCTATAGGAATTGGAAACATTGAGTCACAGAAACAGTCCTTTGACTTCTAATACTCTCTTGCAAATAATCAGGACCAAACTGGTTAAAATCATCTCATGGATATGAGAGGTGATTTGACGCCATGGCAAAATCAATGCCAAGTCCCAATGAACTACTTTTCTTCTTATTTTTTATGTACTCCCATTTAGACCTCCAAAGATACAATTTGCAGTTAGATAATAGCCAGAGTCATTAAACGTTTTCTGCAAAAGGCCATGTAGTAAATGTTTTAGGAACAACAGGCCATATGTTCTCTGTCACAGCTATTGAACTCTGACACTGCAGCTATAAAGCAGTTATAGAGAGAATATGTAAGCAAATGGGTGTGTGGGTCCCAGCAAAACTTTTTATGGATGCTGTAATTAAGTTTCATATAAATTTTGTGGCATAGAATATTTCTTAGTAAGTTTGAAACCACTTAATGATATTAAAATCATCCTCCACTTGAGTGAGATACATAAGGAAAGAATAGGCTGGATTTGGCCCAAAGGCAGTTGGATTGTGGTACTGATATTCCCTAGCTACGTGACTTATGTGAGGCCATTTAGCTTTCCTGAGACTTTTTCTTTATCTGTGAAACTGAGGTTTATAGGGCATTTGATGCATAAAATACAAAATTCTGTTGACTTTTGAAAAGAACTTAAAACAATCTTACTATTCAAAATATGATGAAACATATTTATTGTCATATATCACACAATACATGTTATTGTACAAGTGATTGCCATTATGATATTACATAGGCAACATAATTATAACACTGGCAATGAAGACTCTGATGCAAAACTACTGTCATAAATATAACACAATTTCATTTTTAATCATTCTCCACGATCCTGTTTTATCTTTAGTTGAGTGGATATGATGATAAATCATATTGGAGAGTCATCTATTTGGAGAGTCAGCAGAAAGGGAAGCACAGGTCAAAGTGTACTTCAATTCCTATTTGAAAGCTTTCCCTCATCTATTTAAGCAGCAGCTCCCCCTCCCCCTGTCTGGACCTTTCAGGAGAGAGAGGCCATCTGTTCTAGATGACTCCAATTTTCACCTGCCTGGAGGCAGGAGATGATCTGGTGGTAGGATATAGAATCAGTTCCTACCTGAATGAATCTGAAAGGAGACCACTGCGAACATCACTGTTCTGGTGTCATTTCCAGCTCCAGCACACCCAAGTGGAAAGGCAGAGTCTTTTATAAACTCTTTCATGACCTAATGCTAGGGAGCTAGTTGATATTAGCAAGCTTAAAAGACATTAGGGCTGGACCCCTGCTTCATAATGAGCAGGTTGTAAAGCCAATAACTAAAACTTCAGGCCAATAGTTACTAGGAAGACAAATAGAGAGTCAATCCTGTCTTTGCTTCTGGAAAGATACATGATACCCTGAACTGCCCAGAAAGTCATTAATGGATAACTATCTGAACCTGCTTTCAGGAGCCCTCTAAGTCTTACAGGATGACTACCCAGTAGGAGGCTTTATAATAAAGAACAAAGACATACCGCTGCCTGCCTCTGTAAAAGTTAACCCAATCCCCTAGACAGGAACACTTCCTTCAAGAAATCTGTTCCTTCTGGAGCCTTAAAACTGGTACAAAGCCTGTCTAAAATGTAAATAATCAGAACAATTATCGCTCTGACCACTGTGTTGTTTCTCTCTCTCTCTCTCTCTCTCTCTCTCTCTCTCTCTCTCTCTCTCTGTGTGTGTGTGTGTGTGTGTGTGTGTGTGTGTGTGTGTGTGATCTGCCTTTCTCTCTTTCCCCCTTGAAAATGCCCCACTTCCCTCTGTAATGAACTCTGCCTATCTTTTATACCATATTCTCTGTATGGAGCCAAAATTCTTTTGACAGTGATCAGAAGGATCAGGGAGCCCAAGGGAGCCAGAATGAGCCTGGTGACATTAATTTGTAAAGAGCTAGTCTTGCAAGTCATTAGAATTCATGTAAGATGGAAGCTTAGCAGCCTCCCTCTTTACCTTCTGTTCTCTCGCTCCTCCAGCTATATGATGCCAATACGAGCCAATTAGGAGAAAAATGAAGTCAATCTGCAAGCTCTTCTACTTTGCCTGGAGTAACCAGAGCCTGAACATCGTGATTTAATAGCATGTGTTTGAGGGGTTGCCTTAACGAAGTCATTATTTCATACTGAATGAATAAGTAATTTTAGAATCCACGCTTGTCACTCCTAAACCTTTCCCCTGTCTCCTTTATGTTTCCTCTTGTCTAGGGTTGCAGAAGCCATTTAAGCCAGAATCCCTTGCACAGCTTTGTGCTTTGAGATGGGTCTCTAGACCTAAGTCTCACTATGGTCTATTGTGAGACAGGTATGAAAGTGTTCTGGAAGACTGTATCCTGTGGTTTATTGGATTGTGTTGGAAAATGCATATGAAAATGATCTTTCTTTTTTGAGACTAAGGTCTCCTAAGCTAGCATTGAATTCCAGCTCATCCTGCCTCAGCCTTCACGGTGCTGGGGATTATATCACACGATTGAAGGGAGATTCAGCACATAAACTGAAGATGAAATCTTGAGTCCTGTGTTTTAAATTGTATTATTATTCCTTTTAACAATCCTTGTTGATATTATTTTACAATTAGAAAGTAAATTGAAGTGTCTCAAATGACATAAGTTCACTCTAACCTTATAGTTGAGTGTTTCTTTTGATACTTTGGTTGTAAAGTAAAGATATTGATAATGAGCATTTCTAGTTCAGCTAATGTCGTTCAAGACAACATGATTGATCCTTTATATGGTGACTGTTTAGCATAGTCCTGATAATACCCATGGGAAACACTTTAAAAACATATATTCAGGGCTGGAAAGATGGCTCAGTGATCAAGAGCACTGGCTGCTTTTCTGGAGGACCTGGGTTCAATTCTCAGCACCTACATGGCAGCTTGCAACTATCTGTAACTCCAGTTCCATAGGATCTGACACCCTCACACAGACATACATGCAGTTAAATCACCAATGTACATAGAATAAAAGTAAAACCTTTTTTTAAAAAAAGAACATATATTCATGGTTTGAATTAATAAAGGGAAAAGATGATTGATGTGGGTCTGATTGTTTAATGTACAAATCTTTTATATTGTTTCATATTTGTATATAATATTTAAAAATCTTTCCCTTTATTGACAGATACCTAGGATGTTAACTCGGTAGCTTTGAACGTTGCTGCAATAAATACCTATGTGCAAGTATCTCTGTAACACATTAACTTGAAGTCCTTCTGATAAATTCACAGTAGTATAGGTAAGTTAAATGGTAGATCTACTTTAGGTTTTCTGAGGAACCTCCATACTGATTTACATTAAGAGCTACACTAGTTTACATTCAAACCAGCAGTGCATACAGGTTTCCTTTTCATCTTCAACCTAGCCAGCATTTTTTGTTCTTTTTTTTTTATGACTGCCATTTTGACAGGGATGAGATGGATCCATGTAACTTTAGTTTGCATTTCTCTGGTAGCTATTGGGGGCAACCCTTTGTCTATGGAATTAATGACCATTTGTGTTTTCTCTTTTGAGAACTGTCTGCTCATTTCATTACCCTATTATTTGATCAGGTTGTTTGGTTTTTTGTTGTTGTAGTTTTAAAGTTTTGTGTGTTCTAGATATTAATTCTCTCTCAGATGTATAGCTACCAAAGACTTTCTCTTGTCCTGTAGGCTCCTTTGCTTGCTTGTTTCCTTTGCTGTGTAGAAGCACTCTAATGTAAACCCAGAGCTCTAAAGGCTGAGGCAGGAGCATTATGAGTTCCAGAACAGACTGGGCTGCATAACAATACCCCATTTCAAGTAACCTTCTCCACATACAACTGAAAAACAAATGAACACACAGACAGACAGATAGACAGACAGACAGACAGACAGACAGACAGACAGACAGGAAACTGAAGAGAAAGAAAGACATCCTACTACATTTCAACATTCCCTGCTGTTTCTTGATCCATTGTTCACATGCCTGTACCATTTTGAGTGTGTACCTCATAAAACAACCTTACAATTTCATTTACAAAAGGATTTTCTACAAAAGAAATAAGTAAAATAGGCCTTTTTTTTGCTCAATTTTTCTACTTAGATTTTTCTTCCTTTTCATTATTTAAATTTTTTTCCATACAGTTTATTTTGATCAAATTCATTCCCCTCCTACAAGTCCTCCCAGACCCTTCCCATCACCCTACCCACCCAACTTCATTTTCTTTATCTCTCTTGGAAGAAGAAAACAAACAAACAAACAAACAAAAACAAAAATAAAAGACAAAAAATACCAACTCACAACCAAAAGAAGCATACATAAAATCATGGTCAACTATTCCTGACAATGACGCCTGCCCTGAAGTGTGGTAGATATACTCAGTGTCACTCCATTGGAGAAAATTGATTTTTTTCCCTCTCCCAGTAAATATCAGTTGTAAACAGCTTCTTGGTTGGGTTACAGGTAGGACAGCACTGTAGGTTGCAGGGTTCATAGCTGTCCTATATTGGGGGCGGGGGTACTATGGGAACCTTTTGGCCAATGACTCAACCAGATCTAACCCATTTCTGGTACTGGGGGGTCTTACTTGGTAACACATCATGTTTAATTGAGGCATTCTCTTACCTATTATATGGCAACTCTCTTTAAATTCCTTTTATACATTTTAGGTAGCTTCTAGAGTAGTAGGTTTCCGTATAGCTTTTCTAAGGTCCTTTAGCTTAATTTTTTAACATTTTATAAATTATACTCTTTGAGGAATGTAACTTAGAGGGGTGAAAAGTAATATATTTAGCCATATAAATACACCTAAGTACAGTGCTCTCTTGAGAAACCTGCATCTATGTTTTGAGATGTTTACTGTCCTTTCCCTGTGTATCACTATCGACATACTTACTAAAGTCACTAACGTAGCTCATTGTGACTAGTCATGAAGTGCACTGCTGTGTAATCACGAACTGCATTACGGTTTTGTCTGAATGGAGAGCAGGAGGTGCAAGTGTGGGGAGGCTGATGGAGCTCCTGGCAGCTGTGCTAAGCTTTGTCTCCCTGGTGCAACTGACTGAATCTCACTGTCCTTTAATTTACACTTCCCTGGTAACCACTGATGCGGAGCTCTACTGACCTTCCATCTTGCTGAAGTGGCCCTTTTACAAACTGTAGAGTGATTCCTTTGATTTCTCAAAGTGGACAGATACAAATCTTGTATCCTCAAGCCAGACAATGTTTGTCTCCTGAGAAGGATTGCCGAGGCTATGGAGAGGCTCAGTCAGTAAAGTGCTTGCCTCACAGTCTCAGGGACCTGAGTTCAATCCCCAGAATCCACGGATTTTTTTAAAGATGAGCTTCAGAAATATATGCTTGTAATTCTACAACTAGGGAAGTAGAGATAGGCAGATAGATTCCCGGGGCTCACCAGCCAGCGAGCCAGTCCAGCCTAACAGGTAAGCTGCAGGCCAGTGAGAGACTTAGTCTCAAAAACAAAACAAAACAAAACAAAGGACAACACCTGAGTTTGACTTCTGGTCTCCGCATGTATGCACAAGCACACACATACGAACCTGTATACCTGCACACACAGACACATATGTGTACATCTACATTTGTACATGCATGTGCACACACACACAAAGAAGTATTACAAGATAAAATATAGATGCCCAGTTCACTTTGAATTTCAAATAAATGTCAAATAAATTTTAGTGTATTATGTCCCAAAACGTGTAAGAGACATGTACTAAAACCTGTTAGCTGTTACTGGCATCTAGTAAATTGAAGCCAGGGATACTGATTAACATCCCACAGGGCACAGAAAGTTTCTCAAAACAAAGAATGATTCTGTATAAAATGTCAGTACCACTGCCCAAGCTGTGAAACCCTGCCTCTACCAGTTAGGAAAACAAACTCCATAAAATGAAGTAAACCTAGTTATTCAAAAGAGCTGGTGGCCTAGAGGAAGGGAGGCCTCTCGGAAGTAGAACTGACACAGAGAATTGAGGAAGAGTCAACGCCACCCACCTGGTTTTCAGCAGTGACTAAGGGCTGCCTTAGTTAATGTGGTGGAGAGTCAATACACCAGGACCTCTCCACAGGCAGGGAGGACCTAGCTGTCAGGGAAGCTGCCTCCAAACAAAAGAACCACAAAAACTATCATGTTCCTGATGAAATCAGAGCACATCCTCTCAGGCAAGAACCACAAAGACCCTCACAATATCAGACTATGTCAGCACACTCATGCACACACATGCACACACACTTAGGCTAAGGGGGACCCCATAAGCTCCATTCCTGTGAAGTGGATAAACTTGGTGGAGTGTTCAGACACGCTGAATGAAAGATAGCTTCCTCTTCAGTCAGCCATCTCTACACTTCTTGCCCTTGTCTCTGTTTTCTTATCTGGCTGGAACCACACCATCCTTCGGGTGCCATTATAGTCCTGACCAAACACCCCTGTGCATGAGCCATCTGCCATTCAACAGAGAGAAACTTGACTTGGAGTGACCCCAAATTCCAGCATCCAGCCTTCTGGAATATTCCTTCTGAAAAACTGTCTCTTCTTAGTGCTTCATTTTTACCTGCCATTGTTTATTCAGTATCTTGATGACAAACTAGTTTACGTGAGAAATTCTGTATGCAGGGAAATGGGCAATTCAATTATTCAGAGAGCTCCTTGTCAACCTTATGAAGTTGCTGCAAGCAGTTCTGTCAAAGATAATTTAATTGCTCAGAGCCATCTTCAAACTCAAAAGATGTCAGACAATTATTTCCTTCCAGTGACAAAAACAAGCACCAGGCTAATTTATCTAGAAAATATCACTGGTACTTGTGCTATATGAATTCTTCTTGTCGATATGGGGCTGTTTATCATGCGAGTTTTTGTGGCTATATGTAACTAGGTGGGGTTTGGCTTCTCTGTCATAATTCTGCCCCAGAAAGTTAAGCGTTTCAGAATAACTGTATTTTGTTAATGAGTGTCAGTGTATATCGCTAACCTGGGCTCTTTGGAGGTGGAAGCAGAAGGATTAGAAGTTCAAGGCTAGCCCCACCCACATGAGACCCTGTCTGTAAAATAAAACAAAAATGAGTATCAAGTTTAATTGCTATTGATGAATCTAGGAGTATTTAGTGCTGATTCATGAAGATTTTAAAGAAAATAATTCATTTTTTTTCTGTTTAAACATTGACTTTATGTATTTTCAACTAAACGATATTTTTTTGCCTCCAAAAGTCTTATATTTCTGTGATGTACAAATTGAAACAAGTGTACGACGTGCCTAACATTTGTACTATGCAAAAGAAAGCAGAGCTCTGCTGCATAAAACAGCTCTTCCCATACAGAGAGTTGTTTTTTTTTTCTAGAAGATAGAGTACTCGGTGGAGCATCATAATCAAAAACTAAGCACCTCTCATTATTCCCACTGGCATTCTCTGCATGATAGCTACACCCACTCTGTGAGAAAGTAACATTGAATCTACATATGTGGAAGCGGTAGTATCACACAGTCAGTATATAGCAGCAGAGCTATATACTCAGGCATTCACTTCAAACTATGTGAACTCTTCATCCGGGTACTCTCATTTTATAGCTTGCCAAAATTCAATAAAATGAACATTTTTCCCAATAGTACCTTTATTACAATACCATAGAAATTATCAGATACATAATTAATTAATTAATTGTTATTAATTCATCTTGCATGTGTGGTACATGTATACATATGTGGATACATGGTTGCACACATGCAGGTGGAGATCAGAAGTGGATACCTGCTGTCATTCTCAATCACTCTCTGCCTTGTTTGCTTACATAAGGTCTCTCATGGAACCTGGAGCTCACAGATTCAGTAGACAGGATATCCAGCAAGTCTCAGGGATCCTCCATGTCTCTGCCCATGCTCCACTCCAGTGCTGAAATTAAACTTGTGCACCACTGTGCCTGGCTTATGTGGGTGCTGGGGATCCAAATTCAGGTCCTCCTGTTTATATGGCAAGCACTTTATCCATCCCTACAGCCTGGAGACAGGGTTTTATTGTCCTTTCTTCCCTGTATCGTGTGAAGAATGCATTTGTATGAAGATGTTTCTCAGGGAACTTTTAAGTCTTCCTGAACAATCTTGAAGCGTCTTGGGTCCCAAGGAAGTGACTCTACACAAGGCTTGTGTCTCAGATACTTTTCTTTCGCTATGCCAAAATACCATAACAAGAACAATTTAGAAAGAGAGAGGGGGAGGAGAGAGAATTTACTTGGGGCTCACAGCTCCTGAAGGTTATAATTCATGACCATCATGGCAGGAAGTATGGCTGTAGGCAAATAGGTATGGCACTGGAGCAGTAGCTGAGGGCTTATATTGGCCCACAAGCACAAGGCAGGAAGAGAAAACCAACTGGAATGGAATAAGCTTTTGAAATCTCAAACCCCACCTGCAGTGGCACACACTTCCTAATCCTCCCCAAACAGTTCCACCAACTGGGAACTAAACATGTAAATATAGGATCTTATAAGTGCCAGCACAGCTGATGACAGCATTTTCCCACTTCCTCAATAAAGATTATGGTCCCAACCAGAAATGATGTTCTAAGAGCCAGGAGTGGCCTGTCTCCTGTGATCCCAGGTTATTTGGGTCAGGGTCTTTACTGTTTCATATACTTACATGGTCACACAAATAAGTTTAGTTCGCATCAAAATTCAACGTGCTTAGAAAGGAGAGCTTCACTGTATCGGTCACAATAATCAAATCATGTTCCTGCTTCATCATTTGAATCTGATTACCACCTCTTCATTCAGTGTTTCCAAGTCAATCACTAAGTGAAAAACTATCTTCCTGACCAGTAATCTGTAATTTATCCTTTTGTTCTCCCAAGGATCTTTTACTTATAAAGAATCCTTTCTTAACTGCTCACAAGTCTGCTGTCTTTATTTAATAAACAAAAGGGAAAGGGAAAACATGTTTGTGTACTTTAAAAAGCTCATGAAGACAGAAGCCTTTGGGAGAAGGGACTGGCTTCTTGTCTCAACTCCCACCCACTCCCACAGAGCTGTTATCTGCCCACAAAGGGGGCAAGTTGAACCTGGGCAAAGGATGGAAGGAGGCAACTTGAGAGGTCTGTTCAAAATGGTAAGAAAAGCCCAAAAGGGAGTCCCTGGGACTACACTGCAGGATGGGCCCGGAAGTCCGTTTCAATTTAAAATGATAGCTAACTCAAAATGGCAGCTGAGCAGTTTTTCTGCCCTGTATGTCTTCTTGCTTCACAACAGTAATCAACTCGGAACTGAGTGTACATTTAAAAGGCCAGGCTTCAAGCTCAGCCTCAATAATCCATTATTTTTAGAACATGATTAGGAATCGTCATCTATTGCTCAACTTCCTGTTTGCCTCAAACCAATCTCTTAAAAAGACAGCATAAGGTTCCTAAAACAGAATGCTACCAGCACACAGAATTTCAGAGCGGGCAGCACTATCAATCTGAGGAAAGCTTGAAAGATGGCAAGGTGCAGACAGGGACGTCCTTTGGGCCTGTTTTGACAGGTGGCAAAAATCAGGAGCCTGAGGGAAAAAAAAAAAACATTTACCAGTTAGATAGCTCTCTGTTGTGCTTGGGAACATAGCATAGTGTCTGCAAATTCAACACCCCTTTGAAGAAAAAGATCTGGGGACACAGCTCAGGCAGGTCCTTAGGATTCAACATACAAAGACTCTCTTATTGAACCAAGATAACAAAATATTTTTTATTCTCAATCCAAGCACTAACCAGACCCAACCCTGCTTAGCTTTGGAGATCAGGGTGGTGTGGCCACAGACTATTTCTGACTCATTTTTATCTTACAGGTTAAAACAGGATGTACTGAGAAAGAAATTCAATAATCCTAAGAACCCATATCAGCTGGATGACAGCAAAAGGCAGCTCTCCACAGTGGCCACTTTCCCTCTCTGGCTTCCTAATTTTCATTTCCAGCTGTGCTCGTACTTCTGAAGGTGAATCAATGATCACACCTGTGCATTTCCAATTTACACATTGCCGACGGTAGGAACAGTTGCAAGTCCTTTTCTCTTCGTACAACTCGTGGCTGTGTACGGAATTTGCACTGTGTTTAGTGACTAGTCAACGGTCATCAAGGACATTCCATTTCAAGGACATTCTAGAAACTGCTTTTCTTTTCTTTTTAAAATTGGATGTTTTATTTACATTTCATATGTTGTCCCCTTACCCCATCCCCCACCACCCCCTCGGAACCCCCAATCCCCTCGCCCCTCCTCCTTCTTCTCTGTGGATGTAACCTCTATCTACCCCCCCACTCCCACCTCCCCACCCTCAAAATTCCCACCCCCTGGGGCATCCAGCCTTCATGAGGTCAAGGTTCTCTTCTTCCACCTATGCCCAGCAGGGCCCTCCACTTTTACATATTCAGCTGAAGCCCTGGATCCCCCCCTAAGTGCTCCCAGGCTGGTGGTTTAGACCCTGGGAGCTGTGGTTGGTTGGTATTGTTGCTCTCCTCATGGTGCCACAAACCCTTTCAGCTCCTTCAGTCTTCACTCTAACTCCTCTATTGAGAAACCCATGATCAGTTCAATGGCTAGTTGTGAGCATCTGCCTCTGAATATGTCAGACTCTTGAAGGCCTCTGAGGAGATATCCATATCAGGCTCTTATCAGCATGCACTTCCTGACTTCTACATCAGCATCTACCTTTGGTGACTGCACATGGGATAGATACTCAGGTGGAATGGTCTTCAGAAGGCCCCTCCTTCAGTTTGAAACTGCTTTTCTTGACAAGATTCTCTTTATCATCCCGCATCCTCGGTGTTAAATTCCTATACACAGGAGTCCACATATGAAAAGCACACATCAAGTTGTGGATCCCAATAGATCTATTTACAAAACAACTCCCTCATCTAAGACTCAAGGAACAGTAAGGAAAAGGTGGTAGGAACACTGTAAAAGCCACAGGACCAAGAAGATTGCTGTGAGATTGTGTCTTCTAGGAATTTCATAAGCTACACCCATAATCTCTTACCAACATGACGGCTTAAACATGAGCTGAATATGCACAGCAGGAGACATGCTAACATGGACTGGGAAAGGCCACAAGGCCTCTGCCATATACATAGAACTACAGGCAACTAAGGAATTATAAGGGTGGGAGAAATAGTCTTTCCTAGGGAAGAGCACAAGTGTTTGTCCAATACCAAGTGGTCAGCCCTGAGAACATGCATACAAATAAGATTATATGGACTATGGGCTGAGCAGGTTGTATTTATGTACTTAGGAATATGTGTGGGGGGGGATTTATATTGTATACGACTATGGATATAATGTATATGTATGTAACAACAATTAATAAAAAAGGTTATGAATTTTAAGCAGAACAATAAGAGATAGATGAGAGGATTTAGAGTGAAGAAAGGGAAGGGGAAACGATATAATTATATTATGATCTTAAAAAGTATAAGAAATTTTTAAAAACCATACAGCAAGTCTGTAAAGGGGCTAAGAAAATAAATGATTATGATGACATTGTTATGAGTTTGGTCCAGTGTTGTCTGAACACTTAGTTCCTAGCTAGTGGTGCTGTGTGAGAAGACTGTAGGACCTTTGAGGCATAGGGCCAGACTTGTATACGTCACTGGATATGGCCTTGTTGACAACCATAGCCTGGCCGTGCTTCTCATCCCACTGTACTTCCTGATCCACAAAGATGTAAGAAAGTTCCATCACAAGTTCCTGCCACCGTGCATGAGCCTCTTCACCTGCCTGACTTTCCCGACTATGTGATAGACTGTGCCCTCTAAACTGTGAGTCAAAATAACCTCTTTCCTTAGCGTGCTTCCTTGGGTATTTTATTACAGGGCCCAAAAAGTAATTAGTACAAGGCCTGTGACCATCTGCCAGAGACGAGAAAATGGCACAAGATCCAGCATCATCAAAAGCAACAGAGCTAGTGTCTTGTATAATCTAAAATAGTCAGATGCAGAGAGGAAGAAAGTGGAATAGTGGCCCCAAGAGAGGACGGAGAAATGGTAATCAAAGTTTCAGTTATATAGATGGGGGAGTTCTGTGGCTCTGAAACACAACACAGTATACTGAGGAACATGGCACTCTAGTTGGCAAAGATACATCTGACACAAAAAGCAAGAAAGGGAAAGAGAAAGGGAGAGAGGGAATCATTTCACAATACATATGTGGATCAAAGCACCAAGCTATACGTATATCATGTCAATTTTCAATCACATTTCAGCAATCCTGACACAAAAGTCAACTGAGAAAATTGCTTTACTGCTTGCTCCAAAGCCAGCTTGACCTTGGGGACATTCAATGCTCTAGTAAGACATGACCTAACCAATTCCAAGTTTTAGCCAAGCTCGTTCCCCTCCTATCCATACAGCCAGGAGGACTCTGAATGCTCACACTGAATTGGCTCTTCTCTAGCTCTCTGAAGCATCATTTCATAACAATTGGGCTATATGCTAACTCCAAATCACTGGTGTTTGTTGAAGTGTTCTTTCTGCCTGTCAGTTTTTATTGCTATGTGAGATGGTACCATGATTTTCCAGTGGGTGACCCAAGCAGCATAAAGCATACACCACACTCTACAAACTCAAGCAACTCAAAATAGAGGCAACATGTGTTGCTGCCCAGTCCGTAGGTTCAGAGGAAACACCCTTTTGCCTACTCACCAAAACTGGGGCTTCTCATAGTCCCCCAAACAAGTGGGTACATTAGACAGGATTCCTCCTGCTCTCACCTACTCTTTCTGCCACCTCAGAAAAAGCAGCAGGAGAGAGCACTGTCACATACCCTGGAACCAGAAAATTGGGAATCAGATTGAGAGTTGATCATTTCTAGAACTTTTTCTTCGCTTACAAATTAGAGATGAGCATGTGTGTGTGTTTACACAAATGATTCAAACTCATTAATTTAAATCTATCACTTGGAAATACTCAGAGGGGAAAGGTCTATATTTGTATTAAAAATTTTTAAACACAGTGAAATATCAAAGATGCCAATCAAAAGAGTTCTCTTAAGTCAACATTTGTGACTAATTCCACAGATTTTGTGATGCTTCTTAAAGAAGCCGACAGTAATGAGGGCTTTCCATATTCAATATTAAATGTACAAACAATATAACAAAGCAATAAATACTAGAAAATCAGAAATAGATGGAAGTGTAAGGTGATAATCCAAATCTATTTTATTGTGGAAAAATACAAAATCAGCCTTAGTACAAAGATTCTTCAGTATTTAAAAATATTCATGTAAACAGGAACATGTGATAGACAGTCTTCTTGAATTTTCAGTTTTCCAAATTTAGCTGCTTAAATCAGTCCCATTATTAAAGCATCCTTGAAATTAAAGACGGAAATATTCTTTCAGAATGATCATCTAGTTCCGGGAGGTATCACAGAATTGTTCCTTGCAAAATGCTTCCTTGTTCTTGGTACACTGTCAATTCAAGAACAAAGAGTTACTCTTAGTTCAAGCTGGACCAAGCTGCCCTGACAGCTCCAGAGTTATTGCGGAGATTCTGTATTCAGGAGGGAGGATGGAACAAAATGATTAGGAGACTGGAGCCAGAGATGTTCTGGGAAAGACTTACTGTGTTCCACAGCTTTTCTTCACATTTCTTTTTCTGTCTTTTGGCAGCATCGCTCCCACCCACTCTTCATGCCACCAAACAGATGATTCTGGAAAATGAGAACATTATATGTCCACTCATTCCTTTCCCTTGGAGTTGCTATCTCAGAACCAGAAGTCTGACTACTCGGAGTTTCTGTTGAATGTTTCCACAGCCTTCTGAGAGTTGCCCTTACCGTGCTCTTTTGTTTTTTATACTCCATGTAGCAAGGCAGAGTGCTGGTGGCCTGTTTACATGTTCGATGCTCTAGGTTGGAGCAAACGGTTGCTCACGCCTTTCAAGCTCCCATTTCTGTACCTTGCACACAGGTTATTTAGGCTTCTTTTGTTCAATGAAAATGTTTCCTTCCTCTACATGCTAGCTTAAGGGACATTACAGACAATGTGACACAGGATTGGTACAGCTTTTTAAAGGCCTGCTTTGAAATAGGGCCAATTCACTAGTTTTAATACTTGCTGTCTACTACGTAGCAAAGCTGTAAACTAAGCCCTGGGAAGGTCTGAAAATGATACGTGGCAGCTGTGTTATCTAACATCCATTTGGAGCTATAGAAAAAGTCATAATCCAGCTAGGAAAAAAAACTTGTAATTTGGTATGATAAACATACCTACTGAGAGCCTAGGGGATGGAGGGACTTTGGAATTAGCTAAATGTTTGAATCATTTATATGTAACTATTGAGATGGATATGTGCCACCAAGAAATTTGATCAGAAACTGGAAAACTGACTCCCAAAGGGTCATAGCATGTTACAGACCCACAAGCAGCATATGAATTTCAATTGTTTCCCATCCTCATTAACTTGATAGTGTCAATTTTTTTAATCTTATTTTCACGTATATAATGGCACTGATCTTCCATCGCTGTTATATTTTTAATGTAGTTTATTTTTATTTCATGTCCATTGGTGTTTTGCCTGTGGGTATGTTTTTGTGAAGGTGTCAGATCCTCTGAAAATGGAGTAACAGGCAGTTACAAACTGCCATGTGGGTGCTGGGAATTGAACCCTGGTCCTCTGGAAGAGCAGTCAGTATCCTTGGCCACTGATCCATCTCTCCAGGCCCCCTGAAGTTTTTATTTATACGTTTTATGATACCTACTTACATTAAACGCCTTTTCACATGTTCACTCACCATTTAGTTCATTTCATTTGTTTCTTTCTTTGTTTTGTAGAACTAAGACTTTAGGGTCTCATGCATGCCACAAAAGTACTCTAGCTTTAAGCTATAAGCCTAGGCTCCTCCTCTTGATTTTGAGACTGGGTCTCACTGAATTGATCAAGCTGGCCTTGAACTCCCTGGATAGACCATGTGGCCACTGAACTTGGGATCCTCCTGCCTCAGCCTCCTGCATCATCACACTCAGTATCACCAATTAACCGAATACGATATTTTGTAACATACCTGTTCAGTCAATTTTTATTTTTGTCCTCTTTTATAAATTTCAGGATATTCTAGAACATTCTTTACATATTTTGGTTATAAAATGGACATATGTTTGTGTGTGTATACACAAATAGCTACAGCAAGTATGTTCTCAGAGACATACTTTAATATGTTATGATACCTACTTACATTAAACGCCTTTTCACATGCTCACTCAGCATTTAGTTCATTTCATTTGTTTCTTTCTTTGTTTTGTAGAACTAAGACTTTGGGGTCTTAAGAAAAATCATATGATTTTTCTTTTGTAGCTGGTACATAAATTTTAGGGTTAAGTTGGACCACTCACTGGTCATAGGGTAGAATAAATCCTGTAGAATTTGCTTTTATAGTCTAACTGCCCAACATGCCTATATAGACTATAATAAAGTCAACGTCCTCTGTCTGGTGTCTTACTGGTGTCTTAGTAACTATTTTGAACAGACTTGGAGCCAAGAGCTAAGACAGGTTGTGTCAATAATGGACAGACCCATCTTGAAGGGGCTCCATAGTTATTATAATACCTCTTGCTCGCCATTTAAGCCAGCAGTTCTCAACCTTTGGGGTCACTAACCCTTTGAGGATCTTTCTCAGAGGTCACTTATCAGATATCCTGCATATCAGATATTTACATCACAACTTATAACAATAGCAAAATCACAGTTGTGAAGTAGCAGTGGAAATAATTTTATGGTTGGGGGAATCACCACAATATGAGGAACTGTATTAAAGGGTCGGAGCATTAGGAAGGTTGAGAACCACTGGTTTAAACTGAACCTCAGGTCCAAAGATGGACTTGGGAGTCACTATATTTACATATTCTTGCCTTTATCTGCTATTCTCTTTGAACTCCACTGTCTAGAATTGGCATATTAAAGAGAAGTAGCAGAGTCTACACTGTTGGATCTGCCAGAGGTCCGGCTTTGACACTAAAATTCCTAGGAGCAGCACTGCTACCTATCTGAGCTCTCTAACTCCCACCATGTCCCTGGGTGACACCACTTAAAAGCATTGACTTCTCTTCAGTGGTCATCCTATGTGACTATCTCTGGAAGGCTCGAGCTCCGAAAGTCTTCTCTGATCCCCATACTCCAGGTCTGTAGCTCATACAAACTTCCTTAAGGAGATAGTATAAATAAAGCTTGCTAACACTTCACAATCATGCTTTCTCCATGGTCAGCCCTGAAATCCACACATACTATGCCTATTCAGCTAAGGTTTTTTTTTTTTTCAATGCAACAATACGTTTAGGGCAAAATGACCTCATTCCTCTATACACCTGCATAGTACTCCATTGTGTGAACATGTCAGCGTGGATTTAACAGATCCCTGCTGATGGACACTTTGATTGCTGCCAATATGATGTCACCACAATAACACTGGAAGGAACACACTTGTGCATTCATTACTTTATTCTTGTGTGGGCAGACATGTAGGATAAATTCCCAGGAGTTGGATTGCTGAACGAAAAGGTAAACACATTTGTGTCTCTGAAACGCAGTGCCAAATTGCTGCTCATAGCAACCATACTCGAGGGGGGTCTGTTTTCCCAATCAAGCCGTTTCCCAATCTCCTAGGTGAAAATAAACTAACGTCTCATCTTACACTTTTCACATGTTAAAAACACCTAACACCGTATTCATGAACACTTGATCAGGACACTCTTAAAGTCAATTTCCTACTCTTCTTAGTATCCCCTTGCTGAGCTAGCAAAGTTTCTTGGACAACACAGTTTCCTCCACATCCCTCCCCCAAGGTGGGAGGGGTGGCGCGGGGAGGAACCGCATTCACTGAGTTGAATCCAGTCCCACTTGAGCCTAGGGAGGCCCATGGAGCCTTTTCATTGTGATGTGCCTGCCTGTCTTTCAACTGACTGTCAATTTTCTCTGGAGGCTGGGGCTGCCTGCCCACCCACAGAGGCAAAAAGCCTGAGAATAAATGCAGCATACCATCCCCAGGAGCTCAGGACCAAAGCCTGAAAGGACCAGACATTTCAATAGCTCAGTGAGGTTGTAGCTGGGAGGGTGGGGTGGTGTTCTGAGACACTTCACGTTCACTGAGAACTCCTAAGGGGATGAAACAACACAGGCTGTTCCTTGCACAGTGTGGGAAGCTGCTTGCTTTTACCACCTGTATTTGCTTTTTTTGTCCTTCTTCCCTGTTCACCATCACTTCCTTACTACATTTGGTGACATTTCCTTGAATCATCTAAATAAAACAGCTTAAACTTTCTCAGGGTCTTTTCTCCAGGGAAACTAAAACAAAAGGTAGTAGCCTTTGGACCTGATGATGCTCCATACCTCCTGGCGCCGAGAAATGTGCAGGGTGACTCCAGTCTTTGAGGTAAGCACAGAGAACAGGGAAAGAAGATGTGTATGCAATTGGCCCTCCAAAGGGGATCCAGTGAATGTGGAGACAACATATTTGAGGAAAGAAGTTGCATCTGAGCTGAACATCTAGACGCCGTTTCTTGGCGTTGCTCCCCAAGGTAATGTAGTGGAGCAACAATTTGCATAGCACTTGCACTGTATTAAATACTGGAAGTAATTTAGTATACAGGAGGTCACATGAGCATTATATGCAAACACTGTGCAATTTCATATAACCTACTTAAGTATGATCAAATTGGTACCAACATGGGTCCTGAAACTAAGGGATAACACTCTCCCATACTCTCTCTCTCTCTCTCTCTCTCTCTCTCTCTCTCTCTCTCTCTCTCTGTGTGTGTGTGTGTGTGTGTGTGTTTGCACTCAAGTGTGTTTCAAGTGCACATTCGAGCATACACTTATGTATTAGTGATAACACAGGGCTATGCAAAACAAGTGGTAGATAAACATAATAGCTCCCATCCACAGCATATACTATGTTGCAGGCACTATAAGTCCTCTTTATGCATTGATTCATTTGATGGGAATCCCTATAAATATAGTACCATCCTCAGTTTGTAGTTGAAGACAATAAGGCACCAAGAGTTGAACTAAATTGCTGACTCCTAAGTTTGTGCTCATGCCCATCACCCCATGTTGCCTGTGGAGAAGTACCTGAGAAGTTCTAGAAATGACAGTTCACTGTTGGTTCTTCGCGGCAGGAGTCTTGAAAAAAGGAACATGGGATTACGCCTAATTATCGAGGGCTAATCTTCTTAGGACCATCAAAGAGTCCATTCATGTCAGCTAGGATATTGCCAGAACAGAAACTAAATACACAACCAAATATGACTTAAGCAACAGGGATCTACTAATAAACCTCATATAACAAGAAGTCCTGGAGGCAGGAGGTTCCAAAAAGTTTATTCAGCACTTCAATAATATGAGAGCAGCAGCAACTCTTGTCTTTGTTTCCATTTTCCACATGAGTCTGTCTTTTTTATACTCCTCGTGGGTCTCTGATGTGGTCTCGTGTAGGCTGCCTCAGCTCCAAATAGCAGGTATAATCAGAAAGGGATAAAATGGCTTTGTCCTGGAAACTTACCAGACGTTAGTTCCTCCTCTCCCACTGGCAAGGATAGTGGCTCCTAGTCTAGACACAAGGGAAGCAAGAAAGTTTCTGGTACTCTCTATCATAGAAGATGGGTTTAGCTGAAAACATAACAAAACTCCTAACACAACAAAAGTAAAAGGAGGCTGTAACAGGAGGACAACTGTGATGATCCCATTTCACTTAAATCCCATCTGGAAGCTTTCTTTCTTCCTCGAGTTTGGGAAACCCAGAACCCGACTGTTTGCAAAATCTATGGAAAAACAACAGGAGGTGGTGTGCAGAGTCTAGCCAGAAAACATGCTACTTGATGCCATCCTCTTTCAGGGCTGTTTGCCAGTTAGGCCCGAAACCAGCACATAAGACAACCAATCCCTGCCCTTTTTCATGGGAGCAGCACATGGTCTACATTTAGAAGGCTTCAGAAGCTGGCTACCAAGTCTAGGCTAGAGCGAAAAAGTGGTATGGGGTTGCTGGCCTAACCTATTGGTTTGGTTAGGTGCTTATTCTACTTCGGGTAGTGCTTTGAGCATTTCCAAGAAGAGATGGTAAGATTGTTTCAGCCATGCATCCTGACCTCAAGAAAGATCTGGTAGTCATAGTATGAACTTAGCACGTGCTGTATACCAAGGTTTTTTGAAGTAATTCATGTTGCTCTTGAATTTTCAATGTATATTTAGTCTTCACTGTATCTTGTGAAATAGGATACATTTATTACTGTCCCATTTAGCAATATGGAGTCTGAGACTGAAGGAAACCTAGGCTATTTAAACTAAGACAAGTTTAAATAACCTTGAAATTTTAGTCAAATATTGTTAAACGATTTCATAAAGTCTCAAATCCAATTAATAATTTAAGTCAGTGGCTATAAAAAATTTTTCAGAAAAAGAAACACAGGGTATTATAAATATTACATGGCTCTATAAAGATCAGGGGGCCCATTCAAACTGACTTTTTGAAAAATAATGAGTCTTACCACAGGTCAGACAGACAATGAGATCTGCCACTGAGGCAAGACCAAGCTCCCTGGGTAGAAAACACCTGAAAGATCATTCATCGTTGACAGGGAGATGTGTTCGTTTGATGTAGGGTGCCAGATGAATACCCAAAAGGTCAGAGAAACAAAATATTCAAGAGTCTGATGAAACCTATTCCCTGTTCTCCAAGGACACATCTCAGAACTCCATCTTCAGAGAGCATGAAAATTCAAAATGGCTCCCAGAAATGCTGAGAGAGCTCAGCTGTGTTGAGTGGAAGCAATTCAGATGCTCTTGTGGATGTTCTGAAACTTTCTTCCCTCAACTTGGTATGACCAGGTTATCTCTGTCTACCTGGGGCTGTCCCTGATTTTAGTGGCTGAACTCCCACACCCTGAGCCAGTTCTCAGTCCTGGGAAAAGTAGGATGCTTGCTCATCCTACAAAAAGATTCTCTTAAATAAGAAATTCCCATAGCAACAACCTTTGAAGTACTGATCAGAGTTCCTTTGTGTTGGGTTTCTTGTTGGAGTTGGGAAAAACTGCTAGTTAATGCTGAGGTACTGAGCTGTCCAAAAACAGTAGCCATTAGCTACAGGTGTCTACTAAGCACTTAGAATTTACATATCCAAACGGAGGTGTGCTGGGCTGGGGATGGGGAATCAGGTGTAAAATAGTCACTCATTTTTTTAATCCATCACTCCCCAAATATAAAAGTTTTAACATGTATTATTCTGATTGCATCTTTGAAAGACAATATTCTAAATATATTGGACTAAGTGAAAGATACTCTTGCTCTTTTTTTTGTTTTTGTTTTTGTTTTTGTTTTTGTTTTTCAAGACAGGGTTTCTCTATGTAGCCCTGGCCGTCCTGGAACTCACTCTGTAGACCAGGCTGGCCTCGAACTCAGAAATCCACCTGCCTCTGCCTCCCAAGTGCTGGGATTAAAGGCGTGTGCCACCACTGCCAGGCTGATACTCTTGCATTTAATTGTATCTTTTTCTTTATTTTAATGTGGCTTTTAAGACAGAAAGATGGTATGCATATCTCTCGTTATATTTCAGTTAGAGATGGCTCTTCTGAAAAGATAATTCTAGGGACAATGTCTTTATTACGAGGTATTGTTTTTTTGCTACTGTTTTCAAAAGCAAGTTAAACAGTAATTAGTTGAGCTGATGGGAGGTGTGCAAGAAAGAGATGTTTTAGAGGCATTGCCTTGATGCTGCTGAGGCAAAATAGTGACCAAAACACAGTCAGGCTTTCTTAGGACCAGTGGCTCCAGGCCAAGCGACAGTGTGCATAAAAATAACTCCGATGACTTCACGGTTCTGATCATAAAGGCTGGTTCCCTTCATACGGTCTGAATCTTTTATGACCCTAAGATATAAAGCACACTTTTTAAAGCAATAGCTAATGTACTCAAGTCTTTTTAAAGAAACAACAAGCTTTTGAATTTTGACCAAGTCTTGACTTTCCAAAGAATGTAATGATGATAATATCTTCTATGGGCAGAAATCACATTTGCTAAGTTCCTATACAGTTTCTCTTGCTATTTCCATTTGGGAGTAAGGAGGCTGTGAAGTGATCTGAACTGCTGCTTTGTTTGGGAGCATGTGTAGTTGCCTGCAGGCATTCGTGTGTGTGTGTGTGTGTGTGTGTGTGTGTGTGCGCGCGCGCGCGCAAGCATGCATGTGTGTGTGTGTGTGTGTCTGTCTGTCTATCTGTGTCTGTGTCTGTGTCTGTGTCTGTGTCTGTGTCTGTGTCTGTGTCTGT
>NW_021604589.1:4866066-4889758 GCF_004785775.1 Grammomys surdaster | reverse complement strand
TCTGTGTCTGTGTCTGTGTCTGTGTCTGTGTCTGTGTCTGTGTCTGTATGGTTGAAGGTGGGTGTCTTTGGCCTCCACCTTAGTTTTTGAAACAGCTTCTCTGACGGAACCTAGAGCTCACTAATTTGGCTAGACTGGCTGTCCAGCAAGCTCCAAAATCCTCCAGTATCTGCCTCCTCAGTGCTATGATTACAGGCATATACTGCTGGGTCCACCATTTTAGGTGGGTACTGGGGATCCAAGCTCAGGTCCTCATGCTATCTCCCTCGTCCTGAGCTGTTGTTTTGTACATATATTACACAGGAAAAGGTGACCCCTGTACAGATCTCTTCACAGCTTAGCAATCATAGCCTGTGGATGCCTTGAAATCAGCTGTGGTATATTCATACCTTGGAACCCGGCAAAGGCTACCAATCATGTTGGTCTATTTTGTTGTTATTTGTTTAGTTCTACTTCTGGACAGCTGTTTATTAAATATTTAGCAGTGTAACACTAGGTACAACTCCAAAATATGAGAGAAAAAGATAAAAAAAAGACATGTTCTAGAAAACATTAACAGAACACTTATTCTCTGCATACAAGAATTGATTCTCTTGAAAGTTCCTCTAAAATAAAAGCATCTGTGCTAGTTTCACTGTCTGTGTCACAAGAAAGTACCTAAATCACTTAAAACTGAGTGTCCTGTCATGTCCAGGAAGGGAGGAAGCTATCCCCACTGTTCTAATACAGTTGGTGCTTCTAGTTTTCTGTCACCTCTCTCCCTCCCCTTCCCTTCTATACCTTGTGCCCCCTTCCCTTTTATGTGAGCTACTATACACACACATTTTTGTTACATGGATTTTAAGAAAAAGAGCTAGAAGTTCAAGAAACCAAATAACCCATGCAAAGGATTTATCTAAGCAAAGGTTGGATAATATACTTTATTTTTTTTTTTGATAGAAAAACAATCTGGCACTAGGAGAAAATTATGAGCTGGAGAGGAAAGGGGTTATGGGTGTAGAAATCTATATATACCTAGGATGATATCACTTCAATCATCTGCAGTTGTCTCTCAGCAAATCAAGCCTGTTTTTTTTCCCCGAAATTACTTCATTATTTCCCAACAAGAGAATCAGATTAGATAATGAGGGATGAATTTCAGATTGTGCTGCCTCGTGAAAGTTTGACATTGACAGTGAGAACAGCTCTATGATAAATTGTTCTAAATTGGTACTTTAGGGCGACCATTCTCTCTTAACTCATCCTCTCCCAACCCCAAACACTTAAACGAAGTAAGAAAAAATGTTTTCCAGATGATGTCTCAAGTTTTTATATTAGGCTGGATGTGATGGCCCATGCCTGTCTTCCCAGCACTTGGGAGGTGGAGGCTGAAGGATCAAGAGTTCAAGGCCAGTCTCAACTACAATGGACTGTACCCTCAGATTGGAAGCCAAAATAAACCCTTCCTACCTTAAGTTGCTGGGTATTTGGTGACAATAATGACAAAAGTAGCCAGTACATCTAGCTGCTATTCTGGAATCAAAATCTTTCTTATAGGTCCTTGGTGGAAAAGCTTAATGTAAACAAACAGAAGACTGTTTATTGGCTTTATCCTTTCTATTTCGTATGAACATCTGTGTCTATAGCTATAGAGGCACAGATATGTTTGACTATATGGTACTACCCTGCTCTACTGATAGTGATGTTACCTGTCTCCCATGTCAGAGCAAGAATGCTGACCACAGATAGTAAAAGATGGGCCAGCAGACAAAGGTTCTTGAGAGGTAAACATAACTACCAAAATCTGGACGGGGACTCGAAAATGAGTTATGCAACTAACATTCTCGATCGGGGAGGTTCTTTAATAACCGACATGGGCTGATTTTTGCACCTGCCCATATATAATTTAGGCATTCAGTTGGAATGAGCATGGTTGGTTGATTTGAATGTATGTGGAAGATTCTGATTAGTCAAGAGTTTTCATAGTGAGCATAAGCCCGGAAAAAAAACCCACCAGTAGGAAAAAGTCCAACCAAAAAGTTCCAGAGTAGGGGAGGAAAATGAAGAAGTAAAGAGAACAAAAGCTGGTGGTTAGCTGACATTCTGAGTTGGGGCTTTTGGATTCTAGTTCCTGCACTCACTGCTGTGGAAAGGTCATTGAAAAGCCTCTGTGTTCTCAGAGTTGACTACTGGTTCAGCCAGAACATATAGACATTCTGTTTTCCTTGGGCCTGTGAGCCTGGCTCACTGTGGAATAAGGCTGCTTTGTCCTGACTCCTATCAATATTTGCTATTACACAGTGAAAAGATCCTTCACGTCTCTGAATCCAACAGCTCTACCGTGAAGATTTTCCACAGGGGCCTTGGAACTTGTATGCATAAGGCACTTGGAATAGTGTTATCACTTAGAAAATATTAGATCAGTATCTGCAATAACAACATTAAGAAGTTATTGTAGCCTTTAATAACTTTACAGGTGGGAGACTTAACAGATAAGTTTGCAAGTGGCAAGAAGGTAGTCTGCGATAGTTGGAACAAAATAGGCATAGGGCATGGCCCAGCCTACATGCCTCCAGACTCTGAGGTAGATGTTTAGGGAAAGAGGCTGGGATATAAAAAAGACAGTCCAGCAACGTATCGGGGTTGCAAACAGAGGTGCACAGAAAGGGCACAGCACCTGAGTATGGTGCCAGCACTGAATTTCTATCTGTCTCCTGCTACAGGGAAAATAAATTGTCTGGATTTGCCTAGAAGGATTTTGAGAATGGTAGCTATCTTCTGTGGCACACTGGGTGTGCTCTCCAATTTGAGCCCTTTTTTTAAATGTTGTCCTTGAAGAGGGTTGCCCTGAGGAAATCTGTGACCAAAATGCAACTTCTCCCAAATCCAAGACTAGTCCACACCCTCACCACAACAACCCAAAGCTGCCTTTATTCTGCCCCCATGTTCTCTGGGAGATGCTTTGTGGTTAAGAGAAAGGAAGATGAGAAATAAGGAGAGAGCTCATCTCTGGAAGGTAACAGTGCTTGCTATGTTAGCTTCCATCAGCAGAGCCTCCTCGGGGAGTCAGCTGTTACAAATGAGCAAGGACTCATTTGTCAACCTAGTACACTGCCTCAGGAAGTTTCATCCCCTTGAAACCTCCTCTGAGGCAGAAAACAGCTTGTGGGACCAGCGGCTTCATTCAGTTTCTAAAAGGACTAAAGCAGACATTTATAAATATTACCTCTATCTTTGTCACTCAGAACCACTTTTGAGTTTTCTGCCATATAGAAAATGGCCACCTAATGAAACAGAAAGGGTGAATAAAGAATCCTTGTTCTCTTATCCTCCTCTTAGGGATTTTAGACACTGGAGAAAACATGAAAATATTTTGAAGTACATAGTCATAGTCCCATGTCAAGGAAGACAAGTGTCTATGATCCTACAAAAGATATAATAGTGCAATGAGCTGGCCCCAAAGGAAAGGTAATCTGGTTCTTTCTACAGCCAGTGCACTTGGGAAATAGGTATCCTTTGCTGAGAGTGGCCCTGAAAGTTCTTCTTGGGAGCCTTCCATTTACACTGCAAATGCCTTCTGCCAGTCTTGAAAGTCAAAATGACCTGTACTAAAAGAATTCCATTTATGATAGGAACTGTTCTTAAAAGGAAGTATTGATAGCATGGCAGAAAGCAAAAATGATTCTTGCATTCCTTTTTAAAGTTATCACAGAACATTATATATTCAACTCCCTGTAAGGGGCAGCTGATGCTCATCAGGGGATGGGGGAGTGGTGAGAAGGGTATTGTCCATTATAATACTACTTACTATTGATTAGAGTCTTTCTGGGAAAAATGACAGAAGACTGAATGGGACAAAGAAAGATTTATAGATGTACTATCTGGCATTTTCTCCTACGTTCTTTATCCTTTTCACCGATATGAACTGTTTTACAACTCAGTGCATTATGCAAGACCAAGACCAATAACAATCCAAGTTATGCTTGTTCATGCAAATATAAATAAATTTGTTCAGGTGATCTATTGATCTCGCTCTAAGAATATTGACCTGTTGTGTATCTATTAATAAATTTGCCTCAATACTTTTTGTTGTCTATATATGCCCCCTATATGCTTGTGTTCTTCTCCTTCATGTTTGTACTTTTTGTGACATCATGCTTATGTCCTCATTAATTAATGTAATTACTTTATAATTGTTTGGAATTTATAGTTTTATGTAACACCTAATGCATGATGAAATGGGATTGATAAGGTTTGGAATCACCATGGAAATGCACCTCTGGGTAAATCTATGAAGGTGCTTCTAGAATAGTTTAAAAAAGAAGACCCAGCCTGAATGTGGGCAGAACTACTGGTCCCTTCTACAGCCCATGCACGTGGGAAACAGGTGCCACAATTCAAAATAATCCCTACCTTAAGTTGCATTTTATCAGAATGAGAAAAGGAACTAATATTTCTTTCAAATTTTAACCTTTAACTGGCTCAAACATTTTGCTAAATTGGATATTAATTTTTAGAAAATTGACAAGTTGTAATTTCCCTGTAGGACATGAGTCAGGTTTGTTAATTATTTTTCAATATTGTGTTTCAGTATTATTCTAGGGTTTTATTTTAAATGAACATGTATATTCACCCACATGCTTCCTACTTCCTTATCTCTGCACCCTTGAGCCTACTAGTTACCTTATTAACTCCTTCTTAGACAATGCCTACTAAACATATACATGATACCGTCTTTTTAAATCAAATGTGTGCGCTTGATATAACATAGTACCTGATGAGGAATAAAAACATTGTTAACCCTGGAATTCCAACCCAGAAACAGCATAATAGTATTTAAACTTATTCTTATATAATAATAATAGACTATATTAATCGAAGGTCTCAGAGCTGCCTGCACATCTTAGGATGGGATAATAAGAAAGATTACTCAGGATGTTTTGAGGTTGGATGTAGGGAAAGCCTATAAACTGGAGAGGAAAAGAAAGCTCTCTAAAAGTCTTGAGAGAGATCCTGAAACACAGCAAGATGCTGGCTGTGGATAAAGTAGCAGCTGGTGGAGATTCTTTGGTGCCAAGTAGAAAAGAGGAGCTTTAAGCAGAAAGTATGTGAATATTTCATTTTAAGTTGTTTGCTATACTGGTCTATGCTGTAACCAACACACACACACACACACACACACACACACACACACACTACCACTGTCCATGGCATTCAGTAAAGTCTATTAGAGCAAAGGCCTTGATCTGGGAACACATGGTTGAAGAATCTCAATCTGGAACTAAGTAATCATGAAATCATGCATAAGGGTGAAGAGCAAATAAAGGTTAAGGATTTAGCAGAACCATGGTGCTTAACTTAACACAGGGGGTACAAGGCTGTCAAAGTTAATGTGAGAACTTCCCCTTCAGCCTACTACCAAGTAAACAGAAAGATTAGGGACTTCCCAGTGCTGACAATTTTTCATGAAAATAGCCCCCTTTCACAATCAAATGTATCCATGTAAATGAAGACTTTAATATTTCTGCCCTCCTGTAAGGAAAAAAAAACCAATCTTTCCATCCTTGGTGCTTTGAAAGCATTTTAAACATAGTTAACTTTAATATTAATGTGCCCGTGTTATACATACGTGTGTTACATATGTTCCCATATGTATATGTATAATACATGTTTTTAAATGGGTGCTTGTGTGAGCATACACACCTTTCCTATCTTTCTCTTCCTGGATGAGGATAGAAACTCATTGAAGTAGAAACCATTTCTTCATTTATTTGTCTTTATCATGTCGAAATATCCCACAGGGCCTAGACGCTCAAGAAATGTCTATCTATTGGCTTAGAAAAATGGGGAAAAAGGATAACAACTAAAATGTAAATAACTAAAATATCCAATAAAAAACCACCTTTAACTCAACGCATCTTCACTTCACTCTCTCTCATCTCTAAGGACCAGAAACTCTTGCAACCAAAAGACTAAAGACCTTTCCAGTTAGTCATAGGCAAGGCCATACAGCTAAAACCTTGCTGGCTGCTCCCAGGCCCAGAATGGAAATTCGGTCTCAGTTGGTGTCCTAAGTTTCTGTAGGTTTTGGAGCTTCAGGGACCATCATCTGAAGTGATCTCCTTGGTTCTTCTCATTCACTCAGCCTGTCTCTTCCTGTTATTCCATTTTTATCCCTTCTCCTCCCCAGTAAGTTTCTTTAACACTTTTCTGTTCTTTGTCCACATCACATCTCCCCAACTCTTGGTTAGGTTCTGTGTTCGTAATTTCTTGTCCAGTGGCGGGGGGGGGGGGAATCACATTTGCTCATTTATTCACTCAGACAGCAAGTATTTCTTCAGTACTTCTATGTATTATAACCTGATCCTTGTTCTCAGAGAATTCATAATCTCATGAAGGACTCAAGCATTAATCAACCAAGTGCACAAAGCAGTGAATGGTTATAAACCCAACAAGAAGATGTGATGATTAATTTTCATTGACAACTTGTTTGCATTAAGGGAGGCCTGAGTAATTAGTAAGATATACCTTAGGGTATGTCTATGAGAGCATCTCATAGAGAATTAATTGTGAGAACAAGATTCACCCTGAAGGTGGGTAGCACTACTCCATGGTATGGGGTCTCAGACTAAATAAAATGGGAGAGCCAGCTGAGTGCCAGAAATCCCATCTCTCTGCTTCCTGGTCTACCAAGATGTAAACACATAGCCTCATGTTCCTGTTGCCACAGCTGCAAATCCACATCTGGCCACTGCCATGTCTTCTACACTACAATGAACCTTCTAACCGTAAGCCAAAAGAAATCATTTGTTCCTTAAGATGTTTCTTAGCAGGTATTCATTCACAGCAATTGCAAAAGTAACTGATATGGCAAGAAATTAAACTTTTTCAATGAAAGCACACAACAGATTAAGGTAACTTAATCCAAGGGCCTCCAGACATTAGGAAGCCTGTATACTGGGGGTCTCGTGATATGCAGGAGAACAGCAAGACTAAGAAGCTTGTGAATCAGGAGATCAGAACAACAAGGAACAAATCAGATGCCATCAGGTTGTCTCATCGTGCAGAGGAATTCATGTAAACAAAGAAACACCAGTATATTACAACTCCCATAATTAACCAAATAGCACTCTACACTTCAGAAAGAAAAGTCACTAGAGAGTAGAAACATGTGCATTGCATTTTCTCATGTAATTATGACAAACATGCTTTTCTTTTGTGTGATAGAAGATTCTAGAAAGCTGTTGTCTAACTTGCTGTAAAAATAGTCTGTTTAATGCTAGTGTTTGAGATGCTCAGCAAAAAGGTTTAAAACCTCTTTAAGAGTCAAATAGGCTCCAACAGACTGTAATAGTGGTGGCTCTAGCAAAACAGAGACTACATACTAATTGTGTACTGGTCAAGGAAGGGAAAGCAAACTAAATGAGTTGTTAACATCTTTGCAAAGACAGTTTATATCTCAGGCTACTTAGGCTGCTATAGCAAAGTACTCTTAGACTGGGTCATTTATAAGCAATAGAAATTTACAACTTACAGTTCCAAATGTGGGGAACCCATGATCAAGTTTCAAGTAGCATCAGTGTATAGTGATTGTCTGTTCTTCATGCATAGAATCTTTCTAGTTGTGCCTTAACAAAACAGAAGAAGTGGATAGACTCCCTCGATCATGTTTTGTATAAGGATGCTAATCTCATAATGATATCATGACCTGTCTCTCAAAAGCCCCATCTTCCAACACTATCCCATTAAGTATCAGGTTCCAACATATGAATTTTAGGGGAACGCCAACCTTCCAACCTGAGAACTTTTTTTTTCTAATTATAAGGTGATTACAACCAAATGAGATGTGAACATGTTATGTGTGTAACACCAACCTCCAAAGCTTTGGTTATAACGAAATGAGATGTGAATTTTAATGCATATCTCATGACTTTGGTATGGTTTTGGTTTTTTTTTTTTAATGGCTAGAAAAAGAACAAACTCACATTTGCTGTCAATTTTCTCTAGACTGGGAATTATCAATCTTTATGTCTCCACTTACAAAGACATGTCAGAGAAAAAAAACCTAGCTGAAATATTTGACTGTGCTAAAGAAACTTTTAATTTCCAAACTTCTGCTAATGGTCAGCAGTTGCTTTTGAGTCTATTTGGGGTCAGAGCAATGAAAATTGTGCATTTGGAGATCACAAGTGTCAAACAGATGGTTTCATAACACTCTTCCACTACCAAGGACAAGAAAATTCCCCTAAATTGTAGTAACTTTAGAAAATTCTTTTCTTCCTAAAATGTATATGAAGCATATCTTTAAAAACCACTCATTTTGGAGAAGCCCTTTTAGTATTTTTATTCTGTTTGTGGGTTTTGTTTTTCATTTGTTGTTTGTTTGTTTTGAAACAGAGTCTCATTTTAACTCAGGCTAGCCTTGAACTTACTGTGTAGTTGAGATTGTTCTTGAACTCCTGCACTTCCCACCTCTGCCTCCCAAGTGCCAAGATTAATAGCATGTCCACATACTTGGTAAGGAAAAGGTTTTGTTCAGCCAGCCAAAAGGAAGGCTATGGAGACATATTTACTTTAGCTTAGCATAAGATTGAATGTCTGCCAAAGTCTACACAGCCTGGGCTGCTCCAGGAAGGCCTTTTCATCTTCTGTGATATTATCTAAACCAACAAAGTTGAACTTTGGGAAATAGTTATGGTTTAGTGTATTTTGTCTGTAGCTTACCCACGTATAAAATGACCATACATCATACAATTAAACCAAGTCTATAGAATGGGGAAGAGATCACCTTAGAATAAGGATAGATGATATTCATACACTAAATAATTAAAGGAACCACTCTGAGAATAGAAAGAAAGAGCAAATTCTAGGACTGATATCTTGGGCTGGGGACTGGGATGCCCTTGAAAACCAAGCTGCCAAGAAGATCTTACATTCTGGGTCTCATTGCATTCCAAGAGAGGCCACTGCTGACCATTTAAAAGAATTTTTCACACGTTGTTTTTAATGATCTCATTGACTTTTCTTAGAAATTCACGAATCAAGCTACAACTTATTTCTAAAATAGAAGGACAGGGGTTCTCCTCTGGGTATAGAAAAAAAAAAAAACAAACAAACCCTGTGGCTCTTGTAAAGTAGTCTGAGCAGGAACAAAGGAACCACATATGGTTTGATCATTTTAAAGTGACCTTTCTGATATGATAAAAGCAGGAGGGACTTTGTTATGATGCCAGCTTAGACTGACTATGCCCTGCCCCTACAAATGTTTACTAGGCTCCATGTGATTGACTCCTGTCCTCTACCAATCAGCAAGTCTCCTGAACAAATTACAACACTTCCCTTTCCATAAACAGTGGAAATATTTTTCTTGTTCTACACCACACATTGAACAAGACAGTGAATGATTTTTTTCCTAGAGTAAAGTCTGTGTTTAAATAACTCCAGAGACAACATGCATAATGAATGAGGCTCTCCAGCCTTATCGGTTCACACAATTCCACCCCTCAGCCCTTTGTATGTCTTTTCCTTTCCTTAGACCTCTGATAATTTTTTTCCTTAACATTTCATTCAGCTCTACCTGTGAAATACGTTTTATCTGTGTATTTTTTTATATAATACTGCCATCAGAGTTTTTTTTTATTCTCCAAGAAACAGGAAAGGAATTTGAATCCCTAAGGATAAACAAAAACAATATTGCTAAGGTCATTTTATTTGAAGTTTGTATCAAAATAGCATCTAACTAGTAAGCTGTAATTTCTTAGTTAATAAGACATTGGTAAAATATAAATTCTACATAGACTTTCAAATATAAGCAATTCTTCTGTGTCCAATGAAAACCCACTTAGACTAGTCCCAATCTTCCCAGACATACACATATTCCTTACTCCCTTACTCTTCCCCACTGATAAGACTTGCTTGGAATCCACATTGATTTTTTTCTCTTGCCAAATAACAAATTATCATCAGTGCATCAACTTGAAACCTCATAAATTTGTCGTCTTATAGTGTCTGTGGGTAAGGAGCTCAGCCACAGGTTAGCTAGATACTTTCAAAAATTGCAAATACTGTCAACTGGGGCTGCACTGCAATCTCACCTGACAGACTCAGTTCAACCACCCACCCACCCACCCACACCAGAACCCATATAAAGATGGAAGGAGAAAACCAGCTCCATAAATCTGTCTTCTGACCTTTCATACATGTATCATGTTTCTTACACACACACACACACACACACACACACACACACAAATAATTTTAAAATAAATTTAAATGTGTCATGCTGTGTCTGACCCTTGCCAACTCTCAAAGAACAAGCTTTTCTTATGTGCTATCATATGGAGAGGACTACAGAGTGAGGTTACCAGGCCTAGATGGCAAGTGTTTTTACCTGCTAAGCTATGTTGCTGGCCTTCTCCACTCAAATCTTATGTGACATAGTAGGTCTATCTCTATATTACTTTTCTGTTGTGACGATAAAATACCATGCCCAAGGCAACTTATAAAAGAAAGAGTTTATTTGGACTATGGCTCTGTCAAGAGAGTTCATAGTGGTGGGTGCAGACTGACAGCGTAGAGCCAGAGCAGAAAGCTGACAGATGACATCTTCAACTCAAACACGAAGAGAATGCACTGGAAGTGGATTGAGGCTATGAACTCTCAAAGCCTGCCCTCAATAATAGGCTCTACCCAACAAGATTGTGCTACTTCCCTAAGCAGCTCCCTGAACTGGAGACCAAGTGTTTAAAGCTGAATGGGGTATATTTTTCAAATAGCTTATGAGTGATGGTTGTGTGTGTGCAATACAAAAAGAGAATAGCATGCCTTTTGTTCAGATTAGGAAACAACGTTTTCACCTAACAGTTAACATACTGTGTGTGTTTGTGTGTATGTGTGTACATGTTCCTTGATTTAAAAACTAAAAGCTCTAGAAAAGAAGAGCCTCGGCATTACAAGATGAGGGAAAGAAAAGATGGAGAAAGAGTCCAGACTTGATTGTAAAATGAGAAAGCAGGAGGGAAGGGGGCAGGCCTGTATTCAGACTATCTCCTCCTCTCTAAAGATGTACATACTGCCTTATCTCAGGGTTTGTTGACTCCACTCCCAATTCACATTCTCTTCCCAGATGCACTTGACTTCCAAGACTCAATGGAATAATCCATCCATGAAGTGTAATCATTTCTCAAATGAGTTTTACTACCTACTGTTTGGTTCTGCTCCCTGCTCCACCTCTTACCACTTTCATGAGTTATTTCTACTTTCTATCATTGCTTCTTGTCTATAAAGTACACTTGTACAAATGCCTGCTTTGAAGAGTTAATAGGATGAAATGAGTTTCAACATACAGGAAGAGCTTATAGCAGTAGCTAGCTATATTAAGTGTGTCCTAGTGGGAACTAGACTACAATTTTTTTTTAACAAGTGTGAATTGAATGTCTGTTACATTTTCATTTAGACCACCTCTTGCACCAACCAAGATATCCTAGACTTAATCAAAACTTGTGTAGTATATTTCCATATGTGACAATGTTATAGTGGTAACCTTAACACTACCTGGGTGTCTCAGACATTTTCTTTTATTTTAAAATAAAAAATAAGCCAGGTGCTGAGTGAGGCACATGTCTTTAATCCTAGGTAATCTGAGGCAAGTGGATCTTTATTAGTTCAAAGACAGCCTGGTCTACACTGTGTTTTTTTATTTAGATTATTATTATAATTGGTGGCGGTAGTTAGTTGTGGGTTTGTTGTTGTTGTTGTCTTCGTTGTTGTTGTTTGCCTGTTTGTTTTTTAAAGTGAGAGAGAAAGAAAGGGAGTGGGGTTGTATGGCATGGGAAGTGGGAAGGATCTGGGAGGAGCTGGGGGTGGAGCAATGGGATAAGAATATATTGCATGAAAAAATTCAATTAAAAAATGAGAGGAGAAGAATAAAATAATAAAGACCACTTATATTCACAACCATTCTAACCTTCTATCGAAGGCAAGAAATGTACTAACTGACCCAGAATATTCATCATGACAACAAACTAACAGCGGTAAGATTGCAGAGTATAACTATCCCGTTTTATCCCACACTCCACCACTTTCTTATGTACAAAGCATGTACAGTTTTGCTCAAACTATGAAGAAATCAAACTCTCTGTCTCACATTCATCGTGGGTCAGCCTTCCATCACCCTTCCCTCCCCTCTACTTCTTCTCCAGGGACTTATTGCATTCGCCTTTTAATGCATATGAGTGCCTCCCTGAAGACTCAATCCTCAAACGCACTAGACTGCAGTTTAAAAGTAAACAACTGTATGTATCAAGTCATTTATTCTGCCTAACGCTTTTAGCCAAGAACAGTCAGCAGGGGAGTAAGAAGAGATCGGCAGTGTTTTACACCAAATCCATAATACATAATGAGTGCCAATATGTTGGAAGCCAGGTTCGTTTTGTTACCTTCCTGTTACAGTATCCTTCACGTGTTCATGCCAATTACCACTCTGTTGGTTTGTTTGTTACTGAACAAAGTGGCCATGAGTTTGAAGAAGCCTAGAGAGAGCTATATGGGCAGGCTTGGAGGGAAGAGAGGGAAGGGAGGAATGTTGTAATTATATTATAATCTCAACAATTGAAAGCAGTAACTAAAAACAAATCACTCCCATTCACAGTGACAAGTAATCACTGCTGCATTCTGACCATGCAATTCAATCACATGCTTGCTCCATTTTCTTGTCTCCCTTAGAATTTGAAACTGGAGTCATGATAATGGTTCCAGTGTTTAAAAGCATTTATTCATCGTAACCCGCGGGGCCTAAAGGAAGCTATGAAATCTGATGATTGTTCCTCGGTTTAAGGTTATATATAACTCCTGATATAGCACCCCACTGCTCATTCTGCTTGCTCTCAAATGCCGTTCACAGATATATTTTTGTCTTTGCACTACAAAACCCCCCAGCTACTCCATCTCTGCAAAGATCGGTTCTCACACTGTCCTGCAGAAAACACCCCATTAAGAATCAGACTCCATTTCAGGCCTACAGCAGGGCCTGAGAAATTGGCATTCCCAGCAAGCTCTCAGATGCAGTGATATAGGAGAAAAAAATAAGAATTTTTTTTTACTCTCAGACACTCACAATATAATTCGATAATCCTCGGTGTGTGAGGAAAAGTCCCCCACACAGCATGCAATTCTATGGCTGGGTCTCCAGTAGACACTGGGTCAATGC
The DNA here is from genome assembly GCF_004785775.1 of Grammomys surdaster. Taxonomy (NCBI): domain Eukaryota; kingdom Metazoa; phylum Chordata; class Mammalia; order Rodentia; family Muridae; genus Grammomys; species Grammomys surdaster. The sequence goes on along the minus strand of NW_021604589.1, from coordinate 4,876,572 downwards.
CATCTGCTTCAACTCTGGCATTCTCTACCTGGAGGTACCATCCAATACTGATAGGTAATAGATACAGAGTTAGAAATTAACAGGCTTCAAGGTCATTGAACACACACACACACACACACACACACACACACCAATAATGAGCTTCAGGACACACTCACTATGAGCTGCTTAACACATTAATTTTAAGGAAGCAAGACGTTTCACAATGGACCCTCCTAAAGACATAAAATGCCATCTGAAAGCCCAGCCAGAAGTATGACAAAATGAAGAAAAATGGAGGAAGCAGCCTTTTGTTGAGGCCCACGACAGAAACACTATGTCCTCCTTGTAAGACATGGGAATTTTATTGTTGTAGGTTTTCTTTCTGTGATTTACTTTAATCTGCTCTGTTACATGATATGTGCTCAAAAGAATTCGATCTGAGCCTCCTCTCTGGCCTTGGACCTTGAGACATAACTTTCTGAAGTACAAAAATGATTGCAAGATTATCATCTTGAAGGGGGTGGAGCTTTTGAGTGAAGAACTAAGACATAACCATGCCCTGCCTCCCTTAAGAGTTAGTCCAAATGTACCTGTCAATCACCTGAATAGAGTAACAGCTCACAGGAAAGCTGTCTGTTCTAAAGACTATAGGAAATAGTATAACAACTGCCTATGTAGGTTGCCATGACAATCTCTGTAAGCATTGTTCACTCTCATCCCATGAAAGTAGTTTCCTCTATTATGATCCCTTTGGCAGGCATCCTTGGGAGTGCCTATTCTGAAATCGACAACCCCTATTTCCTGCACTATTCTCTGCGTCTTCACTGACTCTATTGAGTGGTCCTACAAGGATGAGGGAATCAAGAAGAGGCCCCTGAGTGATTCTCTAACAATTCCAGATTGAAGGCTCATCTTAAAATTCTGTACCACATTTTACATGCTAAATACCACTAAGGGTAGGTCCTGCTTAACAAACTGGATATAAATGAGGGTTTCTGAAGGCTTTTACAACTGTCTATTCATTTGTTGAAGCAGCTCACAAAACTAAAGGAACTTCAAATATGGACCTTCTTAGGAGCTCACAGCATCTTCGAGACCTTCTTAGGAGCTCACAGCATCTTAGAGAAGGAAGGCAGTTGGGTATGTGGCAGATCTCATGAAAACCAACCAGTTACATCCTTCTGTTGAATAGGCTGTCTTTTGGTTTGTTTGGTTGGTTTCTTTTTCATAAATCCTTATCAAAGTGAGAGCAGAAAGCAAGCTGAGCTGTTACTTGTGGATTTGAATCAGCAAGAAACCCCAGTTGCAAAATCCTCAGTTTCTTCTTACAGGACTAAATTGAAAGTCAGTGTTACAGGCAGGAAGCAAATAATTTTCTTCACAAGGAAGTGATAATTAATGATGACTGGGTGTTCAAAAGCTCAAGCTGGGCTTGAGTGACTGCTCTGGATATAAAAACCATTAGAAAACACAAGTTAGAAGGAGGAGGTCTGCAACTCTGCAGCAACAAGAAATCAAAGACGTTGTGAAAGGAGAAGCAAACACTTGCATGAACAAACACTGGCGGCAGAGTAATGAAACCAACTTGGGTGTCCAAAACCAGAGAAATGGATAGGGGAACGTGGTGTGTGTACTGGCTGGTTTTGTGTGTCAATTAGACCGAAGCTAGAGCCATCACCAAGAAAGGAGCCTCAGTTGAGGAAATGTCTCCATGAGATTCAGCTGTAAGGCTTTTGCTCAATTCATGATCGATGGGGGAGGGCCCAGCTTGTTGTGGGTGGTGCCATCCCTGAGCTGGTAGTCCTGGGTTCTCTAAGAAAGCAGGCTGAGCAAATCATGAGGAACAAGCCAGTAAGCAGCACTTCCCCATGGCCTCTGCATTGGTTCCTACCTCCAGGTTCCAGCTCTTTTGGAGTTCTTATCCTGACTTCCTCCAATGAAGAACTATGATCTGGAAGTGTAAGCCACCGAATACACCCTTACCTCCCCAACTTGCCTTTTGGTCATGGTGTTTCATCACAGCAATAGAAATCCTGACCAAGACAATGTACATACACAATGAAAAATGCTAACCATAAAAAAAATGAAATTATCTTGTTTACAGGAGGATGGGTATAACTAGAGATCATCATATTAAACAAATTAGGCCAGACTCGGAGATAGAAACAGCACTCCTAAATTGTATAAAGTTACTTAAAATCATGTATGTATAGGTAGAGTGCCCTGATTGCCTTGCAAGCTCAGGAGAGTGCCAACCTTATCCACCCCCCTTAACAGGGAAGTAGTCCCAAGAACACAACTAGGGGAAGCTGAAAATGGGCATCATAGCCACAGAGGTCCACTTCAGCCTCACTTCAGCTGAGGAATGACTTGCCTTTCTGAGAGCTAACATAGCCATCCTAGCAAGAAGGAAGATAGTTATCTAAAGAGATGTGCATTCCCCCTTCCTTTGGTTGTCAGACTATTGAAACAATGAACCCTAAGAAACTGGAATTTCCCCAGGAATCTCACACTGTGAGAAGGAAAAGGCTGGGGACCCTGGTGCCAGACAGACAGGAAGCTTGTCTGCAAGAAAAACTTCAGAGTTCTAACAGACCATTTATCAGGCCACCTTACAGGAAAGGCTGGAGCCCAGACCATGGTGGGTAAATGATGAATGGGACCACACCTTGACTGAGAATACTTACTTATGCATACCTCTGACCTTCTGTGTCAACCTAAACTTCATGCAGGACTCCAAAGATGGACTTGTGTAGGGGTAACTGGACTTCTGTGTTTCTCTTGCCAATGTGTGACAGATAGCCAGAGACAGGGTTTGAGAGCCACATAAAAAAGTAATTAGAGTATTATAAAAAGAACTGATAAAAGATTTGTTTTATAAGGAAGCTTGAAAAGCAAGAAACCCCACTGAAAAGACTATTAAACTAGGTCAGCCAGCATATACAGCACCCTGGGATTGGTCCCCAGCACAAGCAAGGAAGGAAGGGAGGAAGTGGAGAAGGGACAAGAATGGAATAGGATTAAGGTGATAGACCGGTGTAGCCTTGTAAGCTGAATACAAGAACTCAAGGACAGCATCAGTCACATAGCAAGTTTTCTACTGACTCGAGATCCTGTCTCAAAACAAAGCAGGACTGGAAAGTATTTAGTCAATAGTCTTACAACTCAGGAAGTTGCTAAGCTTGTTATATACATGTGAAGTCCATGCATTCATGTATTTTGGCTGGAGGTTATTAGCTGATTTCCATCTCCCTTGCTTAGCAGAGGGAATGACTCCTAAATCAAGTTATGGCCACAGTCTTCCCCCACTCCTCCGACCTCTACTCCTGGTTTCTTGGTCCAAGTTTGATGCATATTTGTGACCCATTCTTCCTCCACAGCAACATTGACTTACTAGTTCCTCCTCTTACAGCTATGCTCAAATCCTCAACAATAAGCATCTTAGGGGAAGAAAGTATACAGTCCATTGTATCAGGAAGGCATGGAGGCAGGCATCTGAGGCACATGGTCATATCAAGTCCACAGTCAGGAAGCAGAGAGAGGAATGTTCATCCTCATCTCAACTTTTCTTTCAGTCTAGCATCCCAGGCCATGGAATGGAATCACCCATAGTTAGGGTGAGTCTTCTCACCTCAGTTAACCCAATCTAGAAAACCTCTAAAAAGTATGCCCAGAAAGCGTATCTCTTAGGTGATTCTAGAGGCTATCAAGTTCACAGTCAAAATTAATCACAATAAGCATAAGCAGATTGTTTCTAAATGAATGTGAAAAGTTTAGAGCCAAGGAGTTCTCAAGCTGTCAACTCACGGTGCCATCTTGACCAAAATTTGCCCATTTGCTCTCTAAAGAACTGCCCTATCAGGAAAGAGGAAGGGTCCAGCATTCGAAATGGGGCAAAGACATATTCAGCATAAATAATAATATACTAATAAAAAAAGACAAAAGTACAAAAGTCATCCTGAGCATTGCAAGATATGCTCAAATCTTGGCTCCTCAACGTTGCACCTTTGTCTCTTTTGACATTTACTGCATACACACGTGCTCAAGTGTGCGTGTATATGTGTGTTTCATATTGATAAAAATCATTGTAAAATACAGTTGAACAACTTTTTTTTTTACATATAAGTAAAAGATAACTGTGATTACAACCAAGGCTGCATAGGCCAACAAGATGTCTCAGTGCTGCCAACCCTGACAGCGTAAGTTTGATCCCTGGGTCCCATATGGTAGCAAAAGAGATAATAAGCTCTCCACATGCAATGTGGCATATGTGTGCACACACCTAGGCATAAATTAAACAAATACATGTAATTTTAATCATAAGAAAAGAACTAGGGCTCTAACAAACCATGGGAAAGGGACTTTCCAAGTACATTCTGTGAATTATGAACAGTTGTGCTAGCAGGATGATGAGGAGGACATGGAGAAATCACTAAAAATATGTGACAGCTTTTGCTTTCCATTAGGAAAGGAAGGATGAAACCAGTGTAGTAGGTTCTGGTAGAGGAGCCACAAATGCCAGTCAAGATTACCACTGACTCTGTTCCCTTCATCATCATTCAGCAATGGATTTTACTATGTGATTTTCATATACAGAGGAGATGTGGTCCCCTCTCTGGTGACAACTGCTGTCCCCAGGAGCACCTTTGCCTCTAACTGTCTGGTTCTACAAGATGCCTGTGTGGGTGAGCCTAAATGGAAGAGAAAACTGGATAGGTTCTATCGTGGGTGTGCTTTTGCAAATGTGGTATTTCAGCAGCCTGGAGAATTACCAAGGCAAAAGAGATGATTCTGCAGGCAAGTTTAATTACTTTTAAGCAACAAGCAATCCCAAGTCCAAGACAAGGTTCTTTCTTACTTTCTCGGGGCTTTAAACAGGTTACTTTCACCTAGCACAGAGAAAAGAATTAGAACTGATTGGGAGTCTCTCAAAGCTTTTGAAAATAGAGGGGTATGGCAGGGTTTTTAAAAATATTCATAGCAATGGTTTTGAAATTACCAAGCACAAGCTTTGTGCTAGATGGACTCACTTTCTGTCTGATTTTTTTTTGTGGCAATTCTGTCCAGGTGCTGGGGATATAGGTATACAACTATATGAATAGCTATTACAATGGGGATGATTTTGCCAACACTGCTGCTAGGAGACACTTGGTGTTGAAGATAAAGGATTTTCATTTGAAGAAATGGCTCCTAGTATGGAGTGGGTAGAGGATGTTAGCCATCCTACTATATTCAGACAACAAAGAATCTACCATGACACTCATGTCATTTCATGAACATTCTGCATATAGGAACACCAGAACTAGCGATGATTATTTTAGAAACCAAGTCTAGGGGGAGAGGAGGTGGCTCAGTAAAGGTAAGGCCTTGCAAGTGTGAGGATCTGTTCTCTTATCTAGATAAGAGATCTTGGATCTGGAGAACCCATGGAAAAAGTCAGAAGCAGGGGAACATGCTTGGATGGGGAGGACGAGAGGTAAAGAAAGATTGATCCTAGAAACTTTCTGGACAGATATTCAAGTTTCTTAGGCAACATTCCAGGCCAATGAGAGGCCCATCTCAAATCAAAGGTGGAAGGCATCTGAGAAATGGCACCCAAGGTTGCCCTCTGAGCTCCACATGCACCTGCATACATATGTATATAAATTTCTCCCCACATACAAGTGCATACACACACACACACACACGTGCACACACAGTCTCTGAGAATTCAAGTACCATTGCAGATTCTAATCACAAATACTTAAGGAGAATTGTATTCTTTCCGGTTTTAAAAGTCTTTAAATACCATTCCAGCAAACATTTATTTGCAGCTCTCCTAACTGCCTTAGTCAAGGAAGACCTCGTTGGGATCCAGCTGTGTTGTGCCTAACTAGGGGAGATAAGAGAATAGATCAGGGTCCTATAGCTCCTTTCATGAGTGGTCTCAGAGATGAGGGCAGAACTGGGAAACTGATCTGGCTAGGACTAGACAGGACCACTCAGATCACCGTAAGTATATGGACTGCTTTGGAAAATAGACTAGGCAGTCTTAGCCTACCCTCTAAGGGACACAGTAATTGATTTGGATGCCCTTTTCCTCTCTCATGCTTATTTTTGTCTGACATTTGAATAAAACATAGAAAAAAGAAGCTTTTAGATTCTGCTTCTTAGGTAATTTCCAAGAGTGGATGCTCGGGAGCTTATCCTACTGTAGAAACTCTAACCCCAATGTTGTCTCACAAGGAAAGATTGTTTCATCCCTTGTTCATGAAGACAAACAGGGTTTACTCTGCAGGCACCATGACTCAGCTGCTGACAATCAGGCAAATCTGTCACCCAATACATTATCACTGAAGGAAAGAGAAGGAACCACACATAGGAACTTTAATATCATACAGTTCGTAAGCACCTTCTTTGAGTGACTCCATAAGGAAATCGCTATCCCAAATGTAATCCTGCCAGTGTTTTAACTTTGTTGGGGAGACATGAACAAAGATCCATTCACCCCAGATAAGCACCTAATACAGACAAAAGCACGGATTCCACCCAAGTCCATTTGATCAACGTGTATGTCTGTTGGGATTACTTACAGGAAAGTAGGCAAGGGGCTACTAGTAGAAAGGTTGGGGTCTCCAACATACCTGCATCATTGCAAAACCCCAAACCACCATGGATGTTGGCCTCATGAAAGCATCATCATAGAGTCCTGTTTTCAGTTACCCTTCTGCTTCTTAGATACTCTAGCATCGTCCAAGGTTACTTACAGCTGGGAGGGTTGGAGAGACTTATATGTAGAGGCCGAGGTGGAATCCTGTGACCATTTCTCGCCTTCTACTAGGGAGTATCAATATGTTCATGGCCATCACTGTAGATCTAGCTGTCACTATATTAGTCTACTCAGTGTCCATGGATACGGATCGAGGGTATCTCATCCCCTAGATAGTGACAGGAGGATCATATCATGCCCAGAGGAAAAGCCATCCTAAAATATGTGCAAACATGTGCTGAATCACCTGATGCACAGGATCCCCTGTAATCAGTAAAACTAGGTGATCTAGTTGGAGATTCAGCTGATAGTAGGATGCAATGTTGTACTCTGGGCATTCTCAGAGCATAGCTGTTGGAGATTGATATGGAATACTCAACTGCAAAGAATCATATGAATGGTAGACGTGCTCAAGCTATAATCCCAGACCTTGAGAGGCGGGGGTGGGAGGATTGCCACCAGTTCAAGGACAGCATGTATGACTCAATGAGATTGAAGTCAGCTTCAGCTACAGTGTGAGACCTGGTCTCAAGAGAAGAAGTAAAACAAATGACAAAAATCACATCAGCACCTAAGAAATTGACAGGAGATTATATGCATGTGGTTGGGTTTTTTGTTTATGTTATTTTTTGTAGTGGGATATTTTCCCACTACATTTGTAATAAAGCTCAGCAATTGGGCTGTATGGGAGGTAGGCAGAGTGAGGGGTTGGAAGAAGAGGAAGAGAAGAAGGAAGAAGAGGATCTAAAGAGGAGGAGAGATGTAGGAGCCATGGAGAACCACGGGTCAGGATGGTCCTGGGTAATGATTTATATCTTAAGGTTAGATATTAGGAGACACCTCTAATTGTGTGGCCATCTTGTTAATTGAGCATTACTAATTATATTAAGCCTTTGGATACTAATTAAGCTTTAGAGTCTCATTTCTACCGGGTACCTCATGGATGGCAGGATGTTCTAGGCTCAGCCAAACATTGTGGAGATAGCATGGTAGATTGGCAGAGCCAATGGCTGCCTGGACCAGTGTTTCTGGCTGGCCTTTCTAGCTGTAGTACGCACATGGCCTCTGGCTGGGGAACATGGCGGGTGAGCTAAGCAGAGCTGCCTTAGAGCTGCTTAGATAGTCAGCCCAAGAAATAGCCTTTTTAAAATATTACCTCAACAATTTTGTACTTGTCCTACCCGTGCCTCCCTAAGACCAACTTAGAAAACTTCAACCTTCTTAGGAAACTACTTGTAGAAAAGTACAGAAAGACAGAATTAAGAAAAGTCTCCCACATACTGTATCTTTGTATGGAGAATATTATTGTCAAAACTATGGGAGCAAGAAGAAAAGGTTCAGGCCATCTGTGGGTGTTATAAAATCTCATTATATAGATAACTTGTCTGCTACTGTTTCAAAATATATTAGATCATCAATTAGCATTTTCTTGCCAGTTGATATTTATTAGGAACTTAATGGGAGCCTAGCATTTGAGAACATGTCATGCATATTTATTCCCAGCAAGTAAATATGAAATGAAAATTGTTCCTGTGACCTTTTCAAATGCCATGATTTGTCACCAGCCATGAAATCTAAATATTCTTTGTCCTGGTTTTAAATTGTCTTCATTATTGAATGCAGGCATATGGTTGAAGAGACAAAATTCAGAGCCATGAGGAAGGCAAACAAGCTTAGATTCCAAACCTCACCACCTTGAGCTACATATGACAAGGATGCATTTTCTTAGAGCAAAGACATTCAAATTTCACCCCAAAAGAATATCCTTTATAACACCTTACTCCCAGCTCTTTGCTTTCTGTACTCAGCAAATAAGGAAATTCAAGGCAAAACAAGTGCCTCTAAAACCCAGTTGGGTTATGGGAAGGTCTGTGTGGCTCAGTTGGTAGTTGCCTAACATGTACAAAGCCAACAGAAATGAAACATAGTAACTCCAGCTTGTAATCCCTAGGAGGAAGAGACAAGAGGCAATGGAATCCAAGGTCATACAGAAAATTCTAGGCCATCCAGGGCTACCTGAGAAAAACAGAACAAAACAACCAATCATAATCACGCCCACTGAGCTATCCTGGTTCCAGCCAGTGTTCTCTGGTTTTATTCAAGTAGTAGTCTTATCAGCCTCCCTGAGCCTGGCCTGCTACTCTCCCACGTCTTCTGTATGCAGCAGAGTGATTTTTTTGGAAGGAAGAAAGACCATCTCACATCTCTGCTCAAAAGCTTCCAATGTCTCCAGATTTTACCCACAGCCAATGATATTTGCCACTCACTTCTCAGGACCTTTACATTGGCCATTCTCACCTGATAAACTTCCCTCCCTAGATAGCCAAGGTTCACTTATTCATCAAAGAGGCCTAGATCAGCTACCTTTCCCAAGCAACCACTCCCCACTGCCTCAATATACAGTATTTGCCTTTCTTTCTCTAAAAGGATTTTCTGCATAGCATTTATAACCCACCCAAAACATTCCATTTATTGTGTATTGGCTCACTCATGGTCCACACACAAATGGAAACCTATGAGATAAGGATAGGAATTTGGGGCCATTTTATGCACTACTATATTTTCACTGTCTGGACCTGTACCCAGTACAATACTGAATATAAAGAAATGCCACCATTCTTCAAAAACTGCTTATTTCATTTCTAAACTATAGCGAGAACCACAAGATACACCTAATCACAAGGAATACTAAGTAGGTAAAAGTCTATCCATATTTCTTAATATCTCGTTTTAGTAAAAAAAAAAAAAATAGGTAGGGTTACTTGATTAAGTTCTTTAAGTTATGGTTAATCTTAGTTGTCAACTCGATAGGATTTGGAATCATACCTCTGAGTATACCTCTGGGGGCCTTTTCCAGAGAAGCATAACCAAGATATAACTAGCCTCCTTGAATATGAGCAATACCATTAATGGGCTAGGGTACGAGATGGAATAAAAAGGAGAAATAGAACTGAGCCCTCACATTCAAATCTCTCTACTTCCTAAGTACAGACTCAATTCGAGCAATTCATCCACATCATCCCTGCCCTGGTGTGATGGTACTCTCAAACCATGTGCTGCAATAAATGCTTTCTCCCTTAAGTTGCTTTTGTTGAGTCAGAGCAGCAAGAAAACCAATTAATAGAGTCACTAAAGTACAAACTAATGTTGGCAATAAGTTCATCTATGCAGCATGTACAAACATGTGGTCAGATATATCCAACAAGTGAAGCAAGCTTCAGAGACATCACAATAAATTTCATATTTTCAGACTCAAGTTTCATCACCCATTGGCCCATCTTCTCTAAAGCATGAGCCTTATTGTATTGACTTGCTAGAAGCAGGGCCAAGTCTTAGTTTAAAAACAGGTTCCTCCTAGGTATCCATCCCATGTGCAGTCACCAAAGGTAGACGCTGATGTGGATCAGGAAGTGCATGCTGACAGGAGGGAGCCTGATATAGCTGTTTCCTTAGAGGTCTGCCAAAGCCTGAAATATACAGAGGTAGATGCTCACAGCTAGCCACTGAACTGATCAAGGGGTTCCCAAAGGAGGAGTTAGAGAGAAGACTGAAGGAGCTGAAAGAGTTTGCAGGCCTCATGAGGAGAGCAACAATACCAACCAACCAGAGCTCCCAGGGTCTAAACCACCAGCCTGGGTGCACATAGGGAGGGACCCATGGCTCCAGCTGTATATGTACGGGAGGATGGCCTTGTTGGGCATAGGTGAGAGAGGAGGTCCTTGGTCCCATGAAGGCTGGAAGCTGTGTGTGAGGAATTCAAGGATGGGGAGGTGGGA
>NW_021604589.1:4856424-4865666 GCF_004785775.1 Grammomys surdaster | reverse complement strand
AAAAAAAAAAGAAAAGAAACAGGTTCCTCCTTCAAATGCGGCTACCTGTGTGCAGGATGAAGATAAGAACAGATTCCAGCGTGAAGAGCCGCATAAGCTCTATTTTAAGGGTTCCAGTAGATCAATTTAAAAAAATAAATAAATAAAAGAGGTGAGATTCTACAATATATGGTGTGTCTGTGTGTGCATGTGTGCCTATGTGAATTCATGAGGATATAGTTTCCTTTTCTATTGTTCTGTCTTACTGCTTTGAGACAGGACGTCCTGGTTAGTTTTGCGTTAACTTGATAAAAGCTAGAGTCAAATGCCTCTGTATTATCAGGCTCAGGCTGTAGACAATCCCTTGGGGGCATTTTCCTAATTAGTATTGACTAGGAAGGCTCAGTTCATTGTGGGTGAGACCACTCCTTGGCTGGTAGGTCTGGATTCTATAAGAAAGCAGGCTGAGCAACCCACAGGGGGCAAGCCAGTAAGCAGCATCCTTCCAGTGGCTTCTATTAGCTCCTGCCTCCAGGTTCCTGCCCTGCATGAGTTCCTGCCTTGACTTCCTTTGATGATAGACTGTGATGTACAAGTGTAAACCAAATAAACCTTTTTCCTCCCCAAATTGCTTTGGCCATGGTGTTTTATCACAGTAATAATAACCCTAACTAAGACATGGGGTATCTTACCAAATTGGAAGCTCATTATTTTGGTTACATTGATTGACAGAATCCACCTGTCTCCAACACTCAATACATCCATGCCCAACTTGTTACGTGTGTGATGGTGATCCAAACTCAGTTCCTCCTGCCTTCACAGAAGTCACTCTTACCCACTGAGCCATCTACTCACGCCTGAAATTACATAATTTTAATAATATATTTTATTTAACCTAGTGTAATCAAGGTATTGTCATTCAGATAATTTAATCAATAGTAGAATGATTAATGAGGCAATTGATGTCATTTCAGTATCAAATTTTCCATTTTTTTTTTACCATCTCAATTTGAACACAATTCAAGTGTTCAGTGGCCACTCAGGGCTAATATGAGACTCTGATATTGGACATGAACACAGACATTCCCCTTCAATGTCTCAGTGGCCCACATTATCATGTTACTATTTATTCAAGAAAAGAAAATTTTCGAGTGTGTCTTATCTTAGGACCCCTTCTAGGAAGGGTCTAGTATATAATTAAACCACACAAGTATCCCTTCCTGTCCAGAACTTATATCCTAGGCAAGGAATGCAAGTCATGGGGAAAGGAAAGTGGAAGCTGTCTGTGGCAGGGAAGCCCGAAAGTTGTACTGTGGAGGGGAATGATAAGAGTGCCTGGGGTTGAGCCTCACAGAGACAGGGACGTCTAAACATGGAAGGAAAGGAAGAAAGCAGGCTAGGGGACATCTGGAGGAATAGAATTGAATCCAGACAGAGCAGTGAGTGCAAGGCAATCCTCTGGAACATCCCGAGACTTTCAAGAGGACCATGATGGATGAGGTGGGGAGGGCAGCATAGAATAGTGAAAAAATAGAGGAGGCGAGGCGAGGGGACTGGTGTCAAGGCTTGATGGGACTTTGGCTTCTCCCTGAATGAGAGTGAGTAAAATCAAGTAAACTCTTACTTGGAAGCCTAAAGAGATCTACATTTTACCAGCACCTTCTGGTTGAGCCATATGGCTGTAAACCCAAACCCCCTCCCCCACCCCACCCCACACACTCCTTCCTCCCTGTGCCCTGCATTCCCTCTGCAGGCTGCACTTAGCTGTGCAGCCCTAGAACACACCGCTAATACCTCTTCCACACAGCTAACATCTCTTCCAAGGTGGCCCTTGCCCATCCCCTGCTCAACAATTCTTCAGCCACTCAGCTGCTTCAAGGAGGGACCATCCATTCAGCCGTTGGGGAAAATCACCAAATGAAAGGGACACAGCTGTTTCTGAACAAGGTCTTCCCCAAGACAGAAGCCCTGCAGAAATCTGATGCCCCTCCCTCATCAGATAATTCATTTGTTTGGCATTTTAAAAAATGCAATTAGGAAAATGAAGGGATCATTCTTTACAGGCCTTCCTCTGGGATCCAGAGGCCGGAGACATGCCCTCTCTATCCCTGCTGCTCAGAGTGACTGGGAAGCAGCATCCATGGCAGCAGCACAGGCTATGAGCATCTGCTTAATGCAGCACCTGGGCCCTAGCCTTCCCTTGCTGAGTGAATCTCAATTGCTTTCAACAAGCTCTCCTGGTAAATAGAGCACTGATTTGAATTAGAGAGCCCACTCTAGACCTTTTAGCTCAGAAACCTCTCTGAGTTGTTCAGATGACTCTCTGAAATGTTTTTTGATAACTTCAAATGGTAGTCAGCATTTCTCATTGTTCATGATTGTGGGAATTGACTGGATTGTACCAGATGATTCTTCTGCTGTACTTGAGATCACCTTGAGGCTGCAGGCACTTGGAGGGACCATTGGGCTTTTACACCTGTCTGAAAATGTGTTGTGATAATTGCACCCCAAATTTTTGTCCATTGGAAGGAAGAAGCATCTGGAGACTTGGATAGGTTATAGCACCTAAGGTGGCCCCTTACAGAGCTAAGAGTTAGCACTTCTGCAGGCTGTCGGCTAGAATAGTTGAGTTTTTCCAGGAATACCCAACGCTTTGACATGGTGACACAACTTTGTCATCTGCAAAGTTGTACTCAAGAGCCACACCATCAATTTACAGGAGAAATTGCAGCATGAAGGATTTGACTCTATGGTAGAACACTTGCTTTGCAAACCAAAAGCTTGGGGCAAGGGGGGTGGGGGTCCGATCTCAGCACCAGGAATAAATAACAGCAACAACAAATGAAACCCTCCAAAACAGTCACGTAATCACATACAGCAATGTCTACTGCAGCAGTATTCACAATAGCTAAGCCATGGGATGACGAACGTAATTCAAGAGTCAAAGATATATTTTAAGTCCAAATTACTGTGCCTAAGAGATCCATGATTCAAAAATGTCTCTAACCTGTAAGCTCCTTGTCCAAGGACAGATGCCTCCTGAAATGCTGGGGGCTATTTATGGGAATAACAAGAACATGTTTACACTCCCCTAAACAAGTTTGTTTGACTCAACTGCATTCATGTGCTTGATCACATGTAGATGGGAGATACATGAACAGTAAATACACCAGGATGTACACTTGCCCGTGATTGGGTATGAGTGGGGGGTGGGGGGATGGGGGGGATGGGGGGAGTGCACAGGCAGAAAGTTCATCAGAGTATATGCTTGTCCCTGAGGGGAAATATGGTGGCCATGTGGTTTTGTCTTTTTAAGTCTCTACAAAATGACTTGTGGCTACTTCCTGGGAAACCTGGAATGGACCTGATCAGAGTCCATCAACCTGGCCAGTATTTAAATAATACTTGCTTCAACTTTGGCTCAAAGATTGTGGTACTGGTCTTATTCTCAACTGCTAGGAGTAACATTAGGTGTCTGACAACAAAGCACTGCAAATGGTAGAGGTGCTGTCTACACAATGGAATGTTTTTCAACTCTAAAGAATGAAATTGTATCACGTGCAGGACCATGGATGCAGCTGGAGATAAAATCCATCTCAGAAGGACAAATATCTATGTGTTCTCTCGTTTGTGGTTCCTAGATTTTATATGGATATATCAAATAGTGTGTGTGTGTGTGTGTGTGTGTGTGTGTGCATGAGAAAGGTGAGAGAGAGGGTGGGGAGAAGAGAGATGAGGGTAGAAATGTCTAGGTAGTGGAACCAATGAGACTAAAAGAGAACAGGGAAGGTAAAGCTTATAAAAGAGTGTGCTCAACATACAGTATAAAGAAACTATGAAAAATTATCAAATTGTTCCCTCCAGTATATCAACTGTGCCGTAATAAAGCTATTTTACTATAAAAGAAAATTTGCCCCTACTCCCATTTCATGCTTTAATTAAATTTATAATTTTGTGCTGTGATAGATTTATAGCTATTGTGGGGTAGATGCAGCCCAGGTGCAGATGGCACATGCCTGATAAACTATGGGATCTGCTAAACCCACCCATCAGACAGAGGGGGGCTCTAAAATGGGTCTTTTGGTATGGACAGATGCTAGTCAAAGGTAAAAAACACTGGGGCTGAGGAGATGGCTCTGCTGGTAAAGCTCTTACACAAAATTGTACATTGGCTCTAGAGCAAGGGAAAGCAGGAAGTGGCCCGGGGATAGGAGATTTGTCCACAAAGGAAAGTTCTTGTTGCTATTTCTAAAAGCAGAACATGATGTGGCCTTGACGGCTAATCTTCACTGTTCAGGGGAGGGATGTGGGCCTTTCCTTTTCCTTTTCTTTTTCTTTATTGATTTAGCTTGAAGCTGTCAGTTAAAATAGACTTGTCCTATCTGTTTTCTCCCTCCACTTTCTGGTCTGTCACTTAATTTAGGGCATTGTATCTTATCATTTCTAAGGGATGAAGCGGCACCTTTTTTAAAGAAAGGAAATAAGTTTATTTCAACCATCCTCCAAGAGAACAGGGGCCACAACAGTAGCAAGAGAATCAACACCCACCCGGCAGCTGCACAGCTCAGGCCCAGCCTGGGAAATTGCCCAGCAACATTCTGCCACATTTTATAGGTTGAAGCAAGTCAATAAGTCAAACTCAATTCAAGGGGAGTGGACGTAGACTCCACTTCTTGCAGCCACCTTGAATCCATCCAAAAAGTGTCACCTACTAAACAATTGCCATGTCACTGCTAGTATCTAATTTCATCAACTCTACAAAATACTATTTTACTATTACTTCTTTCTTTGAAGTCATCATAGTCACAGTTATTGAGATGGTACAGAGAGGTCATGTACATACATCTCTCCATTTTTCCACAATACCTTACAGAATTTTGGTAAAATATCAAAACCAAGAAATTGGCATTGCTTTGATTTGTATGTATAATTTTATATATTTTTAAAATAATCATGTATTTTATTCTCAGAACTTGGGAGGCAGAGGCAGGAAAATCTCTGTGTGTTTGAGGCCAACTTGGGCTACAAAGTGAGTTCCAGACCAGCCAGGACTACAATAGTAAAATCTTTTCTTAAAAAAAAAAGACCATGTCTATATAATTAACTGATTTAATTAATTCTTACAGGTATACTTAATTTCTCTGATAGAAGATTGTATGCTACAATCAAGCAAATCTAATAACTGGAAATTTTTCTTTGTGATACATAAAATAATGGTGTATCCTGTGATGTCTACATATTTTTAATGTCTGTTTTTAGTCAGGGATTGCACTTTGTAGGCAAGTGCCCTACCACTGAGCTACAGCCCCAGGTCCCCTACTTCATCTGTATTTTGTATAAGAGTCAAGTTGTATTAACACAATAATCAGATAAAGACACTGGAATATAGCTAGGCAGAGTGGCATGCCTTTAATCCTAGCAGTCAATAGACAGAGGCAGATGGATCTCTGTGAGTTTGAGGCCAGCTTGGCCTGCATAATGACTTTCAGGACAGCCATATCTACATGGTGAGATCCTAAAAGAAAGAAAGAAACAAGCAAACAAACAACAAACTGGGGTGTTTAAGAACCCAAACACTAGAGAGTTTAAGAAGCCTACCCGAGGTTACACGGCTACTGGGAGTTACTAATGAGAACTCAGGAAGAGAGTATAAACCCAGCCACTCTAATCCAAACTCGACATGCTTAGCCTAGATTGTCCCTAAAAGTAATTGTAGCCTACACCACATTACTTACAATCTAGCAACCTGCCACTTTTCTCCTGTTGCTATGACAAAATAAAAAAGCCACTTAAGGAAAGGAGGATTTGTTTTGGCTCACAGTTTGGGGGTATTGTCTGCACAGCAGAGCAGGCGTAATGACAGAGTGGGGGCAGCTGGTCACATTGCATCCACAGTCAGGAAGCAGACAGAAATGAAAGAAAGTAGCCAGCTCGATTTCTTCTTTACATTCTGCCCAAGACCCTATTTGAGGGAATGATGTCACCATAGTTGGGATATGTCTTCTTTCCTCAGTTAACTCAGTTTAGAAATTCCTTCACAGGCTTGCCCAGAGGTTGCCTCCTACATTTGCCTATATCCTATCAAGTTGACCACAGGGATTAACCATCCTACTTTTCTAATTATAGGGTCCTAGGAAATAGAGGGTTCACAGGAGCAACAAGCTTGCAAACTAATTGCAAACACTAAACAATACAGAGCCCTTCGGACTGCAGCTGCTCAGGAGTATCAGCCTATCACGCTTTCTGCTTTCTAATGTAATAAAGCTACATTCAGCCCTACATTTAGTCAACCCTCTGCATAGATGGAAAAATAGAAAACGATGAAATGAAGAAAATGAAAAGGAGGTAATTCAATTGCTTTCCATATCTATCTAACACAAATTCTGGAGACAGGCCACCAACAGGCTGAAAAGGTACTTTGCTTGAAAAGCAATTTCCATTGTTTCTTTTAAATAATTCTCTTTTGTTCCACTATTAAAAATTTTAGAATAAAAAATAAAAATCAAGAAAGAAAGACTTGGGCTGAGAGTGTAGACTCGTCTAACATATGCAAAGTCCTGCTTCTGCAGCCTGCGCTGCACAAACAGGCGTGATGATGTAAGTCTGTAATCCCAGCACTTGAGAGGTGGAGGCAGGGGAATCTCAAGTTCAAAGTCATCCTTGTTTGCATGGTGAATTCAAGGCCAGCCTGGGCTATATAAGACGCTGTTTTAGAACAAAAAAAAAAAAAAAAGAGGGAGAAAGAGAGGAAAAAGGGAGAAGTGGGGATGAAAGAAAGGATGAAAGAGAGAGGGGAAGGAAAGAAATAGTGTATTCATCCATAGGTTGGAGCCAAATAGGGTACTTAATACATAGATGATCATTAGGAACTAAGAAGTGTGTGTAACCAGGGTTACGGAAGATACAAAAGGAATTACAGCTTATACATCTAAACTGAGATCCCTTTGGGATTCTGACCTCTAACTGGAAGTAACAATCAAAATGCACTTCACATCATTTAAGAGAGTGCCATGGGTCTGTGTGCATTCTAAATTCACTGCAAAAGGCAGGCCTAAGTGACTAAAATGTGTGCCCTCTTCCTTTCACCACTCCTCATTTGATTGATGGGGCTGTTTCGTGTGTCAAGAAATGTAGCAAAATGCAGATCAGTTTGAGTCTATTCATGAAGTAAAGGAGGCGAGCCAGAGTAAACGGCTGGTTATTGGTCTGGTTCCCACTAAGTATTTACGCTATATTGCATCTTGTCTGGGCTAGAAGGTTCCATAGCATACTTAAAGCAAGAAAGAATTAACTACTTAGCAAAATACAAAAAGAACAAAAATACAAGAATTTGTGCAGAATCAAGGCCCAGGTTTCAGAACTTGGAATCAAGAAGGTGACTGGGGGCAATGGAATAGTAAGATTTATCTACCACAACACTTGCCATTTCATCTTGATGAATTCCTACCATATGCTCCATGGGCAAATAGCCCCATTTGACAGATGAGGAAGACAGAGGTTACATAATTTATCCAAAACCACACACATCTAATCAAAGGAACAGGGCTTTCAAAAGTTGTATCATGTGTGATGTCCTGCATATTTATTTCTTTCTCTGTGTATGTGTGTTTGTGAACATGTGAAAGTACGCATATGTCTGCAGGTATGTGTGTGTGCACATGTACATGTGGAGAGAGAAGACAACCTCAAAGGTTATTCATCAAATGTTGTCTACCGTTTTCTTTGTTTGAGACAGAATCTCTCACTGGCGTGGACTTTGTCAAGTAGGCTAGACCAGGGATCTGCCTGTCTGCCTCCCCAGCACTGAGATTATTATACGCACACATCACCATGTGTGCTTATTTTTATATGGGTTCTGGAGAGCCAACTCAGCAATTTATTAACTGAACCATCCCCACAGCCCTGTTTCTAAATATGCAAATATAAACTTCAAAACCTATCGAGACCAAAGGATTTTAAGTAAGGAATTGGGTGGCCTCTATTTTATTAAGATTCCCACCTTAATTTTTAAGGTTTTAGACCATGTAATAAGAGTGGTTCATTTTCTACTGTGGGGTCAGACAACTGGTATTTTTGCAAAAATTGCCTAGTTGGCATTAACTGTACAAAAACAGTACCCACCCACACAGAGCCAAATAATTTTCTATTTTATGAAAGGTAATGCAGTGTCTGTAGTGTCTATTATTACGTTTCCCAGCGGGCTCTGGGGTAGCATCCTATAATCAACTGCATTAGTTTCTATGCAGTGAAATGCATGGATATTTACTCTAAATGAGAACAGAGACTATAAGAAGCTCCAGGGCAACTGAAGTCAAATTTTGCAAATCACTAATGAGAGAGGCTTTGGGCTTTTCAAAAACATTTAGGTCACGGAATTGTGCATGAGGGATTATGAAAGCATATACTTCAGACTTCTGTGCTTTGCAAAAATAGGATGCTAGATGATCTCAACCACTGGCAGACAAAAACTCTTCCTTGTAAATTAGGATGCTTCTCTACCCAGAGTTAAGCTAGAAAAATAATCCCCTCATAGGTAGGTAGGTAGATAAGATAGATAGATAGATAGATAGATAGATAGATAGATAGATAGATAGATAGATAGATAGACAGATACCAAATGAGCAGATGAGTGAAAGGTAGTGTCATACACTAGGATTCCCTTCTATGAAACCTCCTTCCCCTTCCAGGGGGTACAGCTTATCTTTGTACTAACCTCTATGTGGTCAGAATAGCTTAAAGTGGATGGACTGTAAGCAAGCTACTCTTTTCCTCTATTAAAGCCTACATTTAAACCTTCTGGGACTAGAGTCAGATGTGTATAAGTGTGTGTGTGTGTGTGTGTGTGTGTGTGTGTGTGTGTGTGTGTGTGTTGCTTCTACACAAGACCGTGTGTCTTAGTTCAGGTTTTTAATACTGTGATGAAAGCACCTTGACAAAAAAAAAGCAAATAGGGAAAGATACGGTTTATTTGGTTTACGCTTCCAGATCATAGCCCATCACTGGAAGAAGTCAGGACAGGGATTCAAGCAGGTCATGTGTGTTGTACTGAGCCAGAGTTGTGAGAGTGTCTTGTTATACACAATACATAACATCTATACTCTCCCATTTACAGATAAAGACTGTAATAGTTATCTTTCCTATTGCACCAATAAAAGTGCCTGGCAAGAACAACTTAAGGTAGGCAGAGTTTATTTTGGTTATATTGGTTATATTATATTATATTATATTATATTATATTATATTATATTATATTATATTATATT
>NW_021604589.1:4855064-4856414 GCF_004785775.1 Grammomys surdaster | reverse complement strand
TTATATTATATTATATTATATTATATTATATTATATTATATTATATTTTGGTTATTTTGGTTTGGCTTATAGGTTGAGGGTACAATTCATAGAAGTCATGGCAACCAGGAGCATTAGGCAGCTGGTCACACCGTGTCCACAGTCAGGAGGTGAGGGAAGCTGAATGCTACTGCTACCTTGTCTTTCTCCTTTTTCCTCAGTCCAGAACCTCAACCCCTGAGATGATCTACCCATGTTTAGAATGAGTTTTCCCACCTTAGTTTCTCCAATCCAGAAACACCCTAGCATGGAATCCTGGAAGTTGGTCTCATAGATGATTCTGGACCCTGTCAAGTGGACACTCAATAGTAATCATCACAAGGTGACTGTGTCTTAGAAACATGAGGAAGCCTGATGTCCCGGGATTTCAAGGGCCAGCCCAGTTCATTCAGTGTATGCAGAGTGGGCAATGGGTCTGTAAGCATCTTACCATCTTGGCAGCAGTTTCTTTTTGGTGTTTTCTTATGGAGATGCTTAAAACGCCCTGGAAAATATAACTTCAGGAAAGAAAGTTTAGCACAGATGCTGTGCTTTTAAGAAGGAGTGTGTCCATTTACTAACCTTTCCCAAATTATCCTTCTTGTAGATTTATCTAGAAAAGTTTGTTGCTCCCAACAAGAGGGTGACTTTCTGCACCATGTTTATTAAACAGGAGTGTGGAACCCCTTTCTCCTCCTGCTATGGAATAGCATGTTCCTAATGGTGTCTGTATTCTCTCAGCAATTTCGCTGCAGCATTGACTCCAGCCCGGTCTGGGGGATTGCACAGGATTGCATCAGACACCAGAGCTGCCACTGATTCCCTGCCTCCTTTACGTGACGAATGGTTCTGTTCCCTCCTAATGAGGAGTGTCTATTCTCACCAGCTGCAGTTTACACACAGGATGCGTTTCCTGTCTGAAGCCCCCATCTGACTCCTCACATCACCATACGCCACATGATTATGCATGTTAGGTACAGATGGAGACATTACTCATGTAATTCATCACATGGGAAGATCCACAGGCTAGCTGCTTTATTTCAGCTGAAGTATTCATTTCTACCTTTGCTCCTGGTAGAAAAACCCAAAAATAGGGCCAAGAAGATGGCTCAGTAGGTAAAGCTTTGCAAACCAGACAATGTGAGTTTAGTCCCTGGATTCTAAGCAACTGATTCTGAGAGTGGTTCTATGACCTCTATACATGTAGTGTGACACATGCACTCCTATGAATACACACACACACATACATGCACATACATACACTCAGAAGGGACGATAGAGAAAGAGAGAGAGAGAGAGAGAGAGAGAGAGAGAGAGAGAGAGAGAGAGAGA
>NW_021604589.1:4842190-4855054 GCF_004785775.1 Grammomys surdaster | reverse complement strand
AGAGAGAGAGAGAGAGAGAGAGAGAGAGAGAGAGAGAGAGAGAGAGACTGTACAAGCATTTAATCCCAGTACTCTGGATGCCAAGGCAGGTCGATCTCCATGAATTTGAGGATAGCCTGGTCTACAAGTGAATTCCAGGCCAGCCAGGCTGTAAAGTGAGACCTTGTCTCAACATAAGAAGTAAATAAATAAAAATAATTTTCAAAATCTTTGAAAAATACAAAACTGTCGATGAGAACTATAGGCAAACTATCAGCATCCACTTTGTCTTTACTGGAGTCTTCGTTTTAATGATAAGATGAGATATAACATTGCTAAAATTAAATAAAGTACACAAACTTAGCATAGTAGATTATTGCAAGAGGGTCTCAATATTTTACCCCTTCATTCTTTGGCCTGAAATTCTTTTTTGAAAGATTCTTCACTTGTTTTTAATTACGTGTGTGTGTGTGTGTGTGTGTGTGTGTGTGTGTGTGTGTGTGTGTGTGTGTTTATAAATGTGCACATGAGTACAGTTCCAAGTACCCACAGAGGTGAGAAGTGGTTATCAGATCCCCCAGAGCAGGAGTTACAGATGGTGTAAGTTGCTTGGCTTGAGTGCTGAGAATCAAATTGGCATCCTCTGGGACGACACTGGCTCGTAACCGCTAAGCCTTTTCTTCGTTGCCCCCTGAAACTTGTTTTTAATTGTGCCTATTTCTTGTAACTGAAATCTAGGATGACCTTTTAAGTTGTTTGACAATGATGCATCAAAAATTATTATGTGTCAGTTCTAAACAATGACCTCAAAAGGACTTGGAGCTTCCAAATCTTTCTGGAGCCTTGAAGCCACTGTGTGAATGTGGCCAGACTAGCCAACAAGCTGCAGACCAGCAGCCCATCACCAAAGACAAGGATTTTACACAGATTTAACCACAAATGTGAGCATAGCACAGCAATAATTAGAGCTCTATTTTCTTGTATACTCAAAAGTTATAATTAGTATGTTTTTAATGCCATAGAGTTTTGGATTGATTCATTATACAGTGATACTGTGGTATTAAACAACTGGTATACATGTCAGCATGTTTTTCTTTTCATATTATGCTGGTACTCTATGGTTCAGATGCAGTTTAAGGATGTTCAAAGGTTTGTGTGTAAGAGATCTGATCTCCTGAATGGTGGTATTGGAAAGTAAAGAGAATTTTAACTGGTAGAATCAAGTGGTAGATTATTAGGTCAAATATAGTCATGTCCATGGAATTGATTATGAGATGCTAGTGTCATGTTCCTCCCCTAGTTACCTTCCAAGAAGTGATGAAACCAGAGGGAAGGGGCATCACCAGATACTGTGCCATGCAGTTTGAACTTTCAGCCTCCCAAACGGAGATCTAAATAAGTCTCTTTTCTTTATAAGTAAACCCAGCTTTGGTATTTTGTTATATTAACAACAAAGGGGATTAATGTATGTAGTTAGATTCCAAGGCAAAGTCAGGCTACAACATGTTTTTCATATAGTATGCTTTCTGTGTCCTGTCAGGAGGAAAGTATAAGCTTGCCAGGTGAGCCAAGTTTTCAATAAAAAGAAGGATCTGGTATGTTACTTATCAGTGTTCAGACTTCAGATAATGGTCAGCCTCCAATATACTCAAACTACTGTGATCGAGTTGACTGATTCCCCCTCCACAGTTCAATGCCATAGATTTTATTTCTACCATCAAAACTCTCTAGTATTTGCTGGGGCTTTAACTACTTCTTGTAGGGATCTTTATCAGAAAATTAAATAGAGATGGACTATTTGCCTACAATTCTCATTGATACCAACAAAAAACCAAATGTTCAAATACCTGAGCTTATGGGGTGTGGGGGGGAGATTTTCATTCAAACCACCACAAGCAAGTTAGAGTACTTTTTTCAGTTAAGTTTCAACCGAATTTTCAAAGATTCACAGAAAAATAAATGCTAAATTAAAGCCAAGGAGCAAGGTCCGGTTTCCATGAAACCTCACAAGCAGTTACAGCTTTCTCATAATTCTAGCAGAAAGACTCCAAAGTTCACTTATGCTCTAAACCACCAGTTCTCAACCAGTGGGTTGTGACCACTTTGAGGCTCCCATATCAGATATTTACATTAGGATTCATAAAAGTAGCAAAATTAATACTAGAAAATAGTAGCAACAAAAATCATTTTATGGTTGAGGAGGTCACCACAACATGAAGAACTGTATTAAAGGGTCCCAGCACAAGGAAGGCTGAGTATCACTGCTCTAAAAACATTTGTGTGGATTTGAAGGAACTCTTAAGTTTCTAAAAATTCAGTTTTCATATTATTATTGTATTACATGTGGGAACTATTATATGCCTTGTCTTCTTTTCATGAAATATTATGTTTGTTCATGTTTTACTGAGTTGTTCTTCAAAACTCTACTGGGTACTGAGCTTAGAAACAGCCAGCCAAGAGAAAGCCATCAATGGTCATTGTAAGGCCTGAACCTTTCCCTGACATTCTTCCTCTGTCATTCATGCCCCAGACTACTTTTCCCTCTGAGTCTGGATCCTCCAATAACCATTTGAAAGTAAAGATAAGGAGAAAAGAATAATTCATCCCAGACTGAAATGATCAGGCCATTTCTTGCAAATATCTGGCAAGACAAAGAATAATTGTGCTGGATCCACCATAGAATATCATGATACTGTATATTCTCTGGCTATCTCCCATGACTTTGTTTCGTTAAAGGGAGAGGCAAACCAGGAATGCTGACCTGTGCCTTTAATCCCAGCACTGGGGAGGCAGAAGAAAATGGATCTCTGTAAATTCAAGGCTATCTAGATCTTTACAAAACTAGCTCCAGGACGGCCCCAGGGCTATACAGTGAGACTCTATCTAAAAAAAAAAAAACAAAAACAAACAAACAAAAAAACCAGGGAGCAGCAGCCTGAAGATCCATGTTATAAAGCCTCATGGACTTTGCCCCAACAACTCTATCTGCCATCTTGACCTCATTGCCCTTTGACATTGGCAATGTTTTCTTAAGTTAAGAGAAATGCTTCCTGGTTCTTTTTCTCTTGGATATTTGTAAATACTAGCTTCCCTTCTCCATGATTCCAGACTCTAGACCCTCCATCAATTTGTTAGAAGGGTTGACATTTTAATTGTCCCTGTAAATCCTGACTCCCATTTCAGAATGGAGTCTACCGCATGATCTGTTTAACATTTTTAGCTTGGTTTCAGATGAGTACAGAGCAATTTGCTAACAGTCTGGTCCAAAGGAAACTCCACTACCCCAAATTCCTGCTATTTCCAGATAAGAGAATGATTGAGAAAGTACAAATGGTTATCTCTGGTGCCTATTGGCGTACCAAAGAGCACTCTGGCCTTCAGGTCCTCCCAGCATAGCAAATACCTGCTACAGAGTCCATGCTGGCATCCTGGCTCATTTCCCCCAATCCCACCCCACATACCCACATACCCGCACACCCTAAACTTCTCCAGTTCACAGGCTTCCCTCCCCCACTTTCTCATTCTCATATAACCCTAACATTTTGGCCATGAACTCTTGCTCCTCTCTCTTTCTCTTGGTTCTCTCTCTTTCTCTTTCTCTTTCTCTTTCTCTTTCTCTTTTTCTCTTTCTCTTTCTCCTCTCTCTTTCCCTTGGTTCTCTCTCTCTCTCTCTCTCTCTCTCTCTCTCTCTCTCTCTCTCTCTCTCTCTCTCTCTCTCTCTCTCTCTCTCTCTCTCTCTCTCCTCTCATGGCCCAGTTGAATCTGCTGGTCATGGTTCATCTACCACTTTCTCTCTCAGCTCTGAACCCTTCCAGATGCCTCTGCCTTTGCTCTCCCTCATAGCTACAATAAAAAAAAAAATCCATCCCTTCAGTCACACCTGGGAGTGTTTGTAAACTCACTTCATACAAGACATTTTTTCCAAGATTGAAAATTATTAAAACTTACTCCCTAATTAACACATAGAATCTTCTAGATCAATGTTTCTCAACTTGTTGGTCATGACCTTTTTTGTGACCACATATTAGATAAATATCCTGCATATCAGATATTTACATTACAATTCATAACAGTAGCAAAATTACAGTTATGAAGTAGCTACGAAATAATTTTATGGTTGGGAATCGCCACAACATAAGTATTAAGGAACCCAGCATTAGGATGGTTGAGAACCATGGTTCTACATGATTCCTTAGATTTATTAAGGTGAGCTAGATATATAAAACTGAGAAACCAGGGCTTACAGAAATGTACATGAGCTTTATAAAGCAAGCAGGGAGGGTAATATCCAGGCTCCATTTTGAAGACAGGCCTAAAATACGGCTCTATACTTTCTAATGGCCCACTCAAAGAGAGAAAATGCAGCCTGTTTGATTTATTGTCTAAGAAAAAAACTTGCCTGTAATCCTGGGGTGACAGAAGAGA
This sequence comes from Grammomys surdaster, assembly GCF_004785775.1. NCBI lineage: Eukaryota > Metazoa > Chordata > Mammalia > Rodentia > Muridae > Grammomys > Grammomys surdaster. Next base: position 4,850,650 of record NW_021604589.1, on the reverse strand, counting down.
GAGCTGAAAACCCATTCCTGCACAGGTCTTCACACAGTGCACATCTGCATTGCTGATAGAATAACCGTGACTGCTATGCTGTGGGGTGTTCTTTACAAACCCCTTGTCGAAGGCTAGCAAGGATGGTTCTAGATGCGCCTCCTACCAACGGTAGCTTTTCAGAGGGGCTTGCAACAATATGATCTAATGTTCATCTCTCCCTGTGGTTAGCCAGAAATAAAATGATGACTATCCAGAACTGAATAGACAGCTCATGCTTAAAATAAGTGTTTGTTAATATTTTCTGAGATCAAGACTGATGGCTCACATCTTTAGTTCCAGGGTTTGAGAGGCTAAAAGCAGCTGAATCACCATATATTTATGGGCGGCCAAGGCTAGTGAGTTCCAGGACAGCTTGGGCTACAGAGTGAAACTATATCTCAAAAACAAACAGACAAACAAACAAGCAAACAAAACGAAGTAAAACAAACAAAAGAACCACCCAATATGAAGCTAAGGATGGAAATCAGTTGGTATAGTTTTTGCTTAGCCTGAAGAAGACCCTGAATTCTATTCCTAGAGCCATATAAATTAAATGTGTTGGTATATGCCTATAAAGCCAGCAATTGGGAGACTGGAGGCAGAAGGATCCGATGTTCAAGGCCATCCTTTGCTATACAGCAAATTTGAGGCCGATACAGGATAGATGAAATACTTTCTCAAACACGTGTGTGTTTCTCTGTGTGTGTGTGTACATGTGCACACTCGAGAGTGCAAGAGCACGTACACATGTTTGTATCTTTTGGTGTATGTATATGCACCAAAGTATTGCCTTTTCTTTATACTGCTTCATGCTGAGAATACCAGGTAGATAGTTCTAAAAGGAAATTCACATAATTTGCAATGTGAGACTTTCAGGTTTGTGAATAATAATGTTGGGACAATGAGATATAGCATTTACATCATGTTTCAAGTGAGGACTGAGTCTCATAAAATACAGTTGTGTTTTGTGGTCCTAAAGGGATGAAAGAAGCTACCTAAGACCCTTTCCCAACTGGATGCTGACAATTCATTTCCATTGTGTTGGGTGGAGCCTATATTAGGATAGGTAGGAGAGAAAAAGGAAACATATTAGAAAAATAGCTCCTGACTAACCCAGAGGTAAAGTTTGCTTAGGGGCTGTCTCAAGTGCCATACATGCGGAGTCCCGCTTGCTACTTGTGGTCATTTGTATGAAGCTCTGTGGGAACCAAGAATTCCAGAGCCCAAGGACATAAGAACATTCTGGAAACAGACTCATCATTGAATCTTATTTCGATTCCAAGATGAAGGACTCCAAAAGAATCCCTTCCTCATAATTTTAAGACTGGGAGAAGAGCTTAGTCGGTGTCTTTGGAGCTTACACTTAGACATCTGGTGGCCCTTTTCTATAGAAGAGCTAACTCTTGAAGCCAGATCTCTAACCATTGCATATGTACCTCCAGAGACTGAAGGATCCAAACAAATGCAAACGATGACTCTGAACAACATGCTGAATCATCTGTTAGTGGTGGTAGTTTGATTTTTTTTTCTTCTAACTTTAACAAAATCAAACTGCAGCGTACACTAGCAATTGGACTGGCTAAAACAGTGACCAGATGTCTTCCCATTTCTATTGCCTGCAATTGCTCTTGCCTAAAATCAATGTTCATGAGAATAAATGGCAAGTAGGCATAGAAACCTTCCAAATTATTGATGGACTGTGGGAACTGTAGATGTAAGGCATCCAACGAGGTGGGAAACGAGCTATCCAAATCCAGGGAACATCTCACAGAGAACTCTTGCTATGCACACCCATGAAATGGATAGCTTTGAAGTGTACTTGCTAATTGTCCTGGGTGAGGCTCTCCAGAAGCAGAGTTGAAGTTGGTGGTTCTTGGGCAAGTAATCTTTGTGTTGGACAGAGGAATGTTTGCAGAAGAAATCTGTGAAGGAGATAGGAAAATAGGATTGGGAGAAAGCAAAGATAGAGTTGTAGAGGAATCCCAGTGGCTGCCCGGCTTGCACTCACCCTTTCCCATCCCATCTTCTCTCATTACTTTCCCAAAACCCCATGGGAACTCTAAAATGGAAACAGTATAGTAGAACCTTACCTGATCAATCTTCAGGCAAAGAGTCTTTGGTAAGCTGCACCCATCAGTTCCTGGCCCCTAGCCACCATATGTGTACATGGGACAGTGGAAGTTGAAGCAGCTCAGCTAAGACAACTATGGTTGGCCAGGAACATCCTGTAGAAAGCAGGATTCACATATGGGCTCTTAGCAGCAACATAGGAAGCAGATTGAATGAATGATCTCAGGTGTAGTCTGCAAGACAAAAACAACAGCAATGAAATCTGCATCTCTTGAATTTGTATGAGTACCAAAGTCCTCGGGAATGTTTATTAAATGATTGCTGCACGCCATCTCCAAAATTCTGATTCACTTAGTCTGGGATAAGATACTCACATCTCCTAGGTGTTTTAATGATGGTGGTGGGCCCAGGACTGCACTTGGAGAAGCACTGCTCTGAAAAGCAACCATTACCCATGGAAAGCTAAGTCATGGGTAGCTCTAAGGTCTGTACATTCACACATCAACATACAAAGGCTGAATAAAGTCACAGTTGGCTCATCGAAACCACGGGTATACTGGTATTATTAGGTCAGTGGCTCCACTAAAGGTCATCTTCTCATAGAACTAGCCAGCTCCAACTCCCACAGGTACATGCCAGTCAAGAACGGAAGTACCAAAGCATTTTATTCTAGAGACAATCCCTCAGCAGTTCAGTGACTGGATGGAAAAATGCTGAACGTGAAGTTAGGATGCCCAGATTCTCCCATGAATGGCTTTATGGTCATTGGCAAGTAGACTCAAAGTGCTGTGCTTCAGTTTAGTCAGATATGATAAGAGATCTTAAAGGTACCTAAGATATTCTACCCGTAGTCCTACATGTCTTTGAACCCAAAGCAAGGCCTAGGCAGCAGATTTTAGTGGAGTGTGTGTGTGTGTGTGTGTTTTCATCTCTTCCTCTCCACTTTATTTCTTTGAGGCAGAATCTTTCAATGAATCTGAAGTCCACCAATTTGGCTAGGCTGAATTGCCAGTGAGCTTTCATGATGTGCCTATCTCTGCCCCTAAATGCCAGGGTTACAGACATGTGTGGCCAAGACCAACTTCTTCCATGATTGGGTATTAGGAATTCAAATCCAAGCCTGGTCTACAGAGTGAGTTCCAGGACAGCCAGGACTACACAGAGAAACCCTGTCTCGAAAAACTGGAAAAAAAAAAAAAGGAATTCAAATCCAAGTCCTCAAGTTCAGATCATAAGCACTCTTACTCTTCTCCCCATCCTGTGGCTATAGTTTCTTAATGTACTGAAACGTAAGGATACGGGCCCAATGAAGAGAAGCAGAGCTGGAGACTCGAAGGTAGTGAGGAACAACTTGGTATGAGTAGCCAGTGATGCCACCTGGGACCACATGTTGGGGTTCTGTCCTGTGCTGCCACTGGGGACTACATCTAGGTCCATAGCCCTTCAGCAGCAGGGGATCTGCTACCATCAAAGTCCAGGCAGAGATTTCTTGACTGGGCTGCTGCCCGGAACATGTTGATGTCTTAGGGCTGTGCAGAATTGGCCTCACCTCTTGCCTGAGCATTGAGGACCACCTGGCCCTGGGGGTAAGAAAGCAGGAGAGCTGATCCTGCTCATAGCCAGCTGCAATGCTCAGGAGAGCAGGCCACACACTGAAGGAGTTGTGGTTGAGCCCGCCCCAAGGGTATGAGAATGAGAGACCTGGCCCTGCCGCTTGTCTCCTGTGCTGTGCCACAGATAAGATACCCTCCTCGTCCCTTCTCCTCTCACCGCTGGCCGCCTATTGCAGATGACAGACCTGGCCATGGAGTCAGGAGAGCTGGCCTGCCCCTCACCAGCTGCAGCACTCAGCAGAGTTGGAGACAGGAGAGCAGGCAAGCCAGTCTCAAGGATACGAATGCAAGAGAGCCATCCCTGCCCCTTGTCTACTGTGCAGTGAGTGAGATGGGCAAGGGAGAGATGCCTTTTCCCCCCTTGCCAGCTACAGCAGTTGGGAAGGCTGGCCTTGGGATCATGAGAGCAGGAGAGGGAGCTGGCCCCAATCCTCACCTGCTGCAGCACTCGGGGAGAGCAGAACTTGCACCTCTCCTGGGCAGCACAGTAGAACTGGCCCTGGACATAGAGGCTGCAGATGAGCCATCCCTGAGGGAGTGAACACAGGAGTCTATTGTGCAGTGGAACTGACAAGGGAGAAATGCCCCCCACCCCGCCTGCCACCTCTCCCTTGCTACCTATGGCAGGTGGGAGAGCTGGCCCTAGCGTCATGAGAGTGAGAAAACTGGTCAGGTCCCTCACGTGAGGTAACACTGGGAGAGGGGGTGCTGGTGAGCTGCCCCCAGAGCATGAGAGTTGAACAGCTGTTGCTCTGACTGGCTCAGATACCTCCCAGGCTCAGATCCAGGGTTTTCAATTGGTCTACCCCAAAAGCTACATTGATGAACTGCTGGAGTGCATGAAGGGGGCACTGGTCCTACAGAATCAAAACTATGGGATCTGCATGACACAGGGCACCAACAGGATATCCCAGAGGAGTCCCAGTAAGGATCCAGAGTCATTGCAATGAGTATTTGCAAGTAATGATTTGTGGACAAAAGGATATACTGTAACACACTACAGTTTCCACAATGAGATGTTTTTTTCCTGTGTTGGGAGGGGAAGTTGTAAAGGTGGAGGGTGGGTATGAAGGGAGGGGAAGATGACTGGGATTGGGGTGCATGATGTGAAGTTGACAAAGATCCAATGCAAAGTTTTTTAAAACTTGGGAAAATGAGAAAATAAAACAAAACAGAAATCACACACCAAAACCAAAAACAAAAAACAAAAACAAAAACAAAACAAAACAACATGGAGTTTGTTTTGTGTGGGTCAACTATTCCTGGACATAACACCTGCTCTAAAGTGTGGTTAATACACCCATTGCAACTCCACTGAAGAAAACTAATTTTTTTTTCTTTACCGAAGAGTATCATTTGCAGATAGCTTCTTGATTAAGGCTGGGAGCTTGCATCTACTTCCCCTTCCCTGTGCTGGGACCCTTTGTGTATTAAACCTATGTAGGTCTCACACATGTTTCTATAGTCTTTATGATATCAATGTATATCTGATCTGTAGTGTCAGGAAGACACTCTTTCCTTAGATTCATCCATCACCTCTGTTTTTAAAATCTTTCCACAATCTCTTGCACACAGCTCCCTAATCCTTGAGCCAAAAAGTTTAAAGAAGAAATCCCATTTAGAGAGGAATGTTCCAAAGTCTCTCACTCTCTGTACATTGTCCATATGTGGGTCTCGGTGTTAATTATTATCCACTGCAAGAAATGACAAGTTTGTCTGCTGTGAGTTGAGGCACACAGATCTATGGCTACAGCAGTGTGTCATTAGGAATTATTTTATCGCTGTGTTCCTTTAGCAGAAGAATAGCAATGACTTTTCCAATAGGCCCATGACCTATCTAGTCTCATGTTCTTAGCCACATTAGCAGTACCAGGTATGGGTTCCATCTCTGGAGTGGGCCTTAAGTCTATCTAATCAAAAAAGATGTTGTTACTCTCGTAACATTTGTGTCACTCTTTCACCAGTATATCCTGCAAGCAGGTCATTGTTGAAAGTTGCAGATTTGGAGCTGGGTGATATTAATAATTGCCTTCCTCCAATGGTAGTTTGCGGAGCACCCCCCACCCCCAGAGCTGTGAACACTACTTACTAGGGATAAAGCTCTTAGTTGGGTACCAATTTAACTTTTCCATGTTCCATGCCATAAGTGTTGTCTTCAGCAGCAGGGCCTTAACATCAGGTTGTTGAGAGCAAATAATAGTCTTGGCAATAACCTGGGATGTATTTGGGAAGGGTTCAGGGACCATCTTGATCAGCGATTCAGATGTAACCCATTGCTGGCATGGAGGTTGTACTTGAGGCCCAGTTCTTTCTTTCCATCAAGAATCAGTAAGAGGAAAGCAGTGATATCTGAAAGCATTCACTTGAATTTCCACGGTGTTACACAAGGGAAGGAAAAGGAGTCATTGTTCTCTCGCATAACACTCTATCACTTGAATCGATCTCAGTTCCAGGAATCTTGTGAATTGGAATCATTAATCACCAAACTGACTCTGAGGGCCTGAGAGATCGCAAAGTCAGGGGCATTCCCTGTGAGCTTCGAGGTTTGATTTTAATTCTCTGAGATGCCACATGGAAATCTGAAAGGATTTCTTCTAAGTACTACGGTCATTATGTGAACGCATACTGAGCAATCCCTAATGAGTTAGATTAAGAGCACAATGGACCACATCACATAAATGGAGGCACTCCTGCTTAAACATTAATAAGCTGGGTAATTCAGAAAGAGCACTAGAGTGCAGACCTCATGAGCCCCCAGGAAGCAGAAGCCTCCCTGCATCTGGTCGCTTTTATTTTCAATGATGACGGAAAGTCACAGAACGTATGTGAAAGGCATAATTTATCTTTATTCAGCCACTCAGGTGAAACTCAATCTTGTAGGAAAGTAGGGAGTGCTAGGGACGCTTGGGGGCAGTAGCATTGGGGAGCATAGATGGAGTAGGGTGGGAAGGTCTTGCTCTCATAGATGAAAATATCAATTAAGACTCTGGACGTGGTGCACCTGAGGCAGAGTCCTGAGGTCAGTGAGGGGTGAGATCTGCAACTATAAGGAGTATGGTCACACATTTTATGAAACTATCTCTTACATTTTAAGACATAAAAACTTTTACCAGACATATTTAATACTACACTATGAAGTCACTTAAGACTTGAAATTTTTGTTCTACTTTGTACGTGGTCTGTTTTGTGTTTTGTTTACCTGCCTTTAAGAGAACGATGTAACAACCAATCTTCTTGCCTTGCATTTCAATCAACTATTACAACCTAACCTAATGCACAGCTATAACCTTAAATTATGTCCTCTACTATGCACCTGACCCAGAATAATGAAAGTGTGTGTGTGTGTGTGTGTGTGTGTGTGTGTGAGTGAGTGTGTGTGCATTTTATGACAGCAAGTGCTGAATACAGCAAATAGATTGAAAGCAACTTTATATATAATAAATATCCACCATAAGCATTGTAAATACTACGGATATAGTGATGTTTGCAGTGAATATTTGCTTTTCTTAGTATTCTAGAATAAGCTGGAGTAAATGACTTATAAAACTCTGTTAGAGATTTCTGTAAAATATCCCTGATTAGTGCCTGATGTGATCCTTTCTTTGATACTTGATAAATACAAACCAAAACTCTTTCATAAGGGACAGATATAGACAAGACAGACAGCATTCGGGCAGGCATAGGGGCACAGACTCATACATCAGATAGATTACAAGCAGTCCAGAAAACGTAAGATAAGGAGAGGTGAAGGACATGGAGAGAGAAATGGAACATTCAAATCTGGACTTGCTCTGGGTCAAACTACTCCAAGGGAAAGTGCTTTGATTGCTTTCCTTAATGCCACACTGACATGTATTAGTGACCCTTGAATTTGTCATTAATAGATTTAAATCAACACATTTTGGTGCCTTATGTAAGCAATCTCTGATGTGTTTGATCTACGAGAAGGAAGGACAATGTTCCAAGCAGAAGAAACAACTATATAGTCAGTAGCATCCTCAAGAAACAGCAGATGGGCTGCTGGACAGTGGTGACACATGCCTTTAATCCCATCCCTCAAAAGGCAAAGGCAGGTGAGTCTCTGAGTTTGAAGCTAGAGAGTTTCAAGACAGCCAGAGCTACACAGAGAACCCCTATCTCAGAAAGAAGGGAAGAAAAAGGGAAAGAAGGAAGGGAGGGAGGGGAGGAAGGAAGAGAGGGAGGTAGGAAGAGGAAAAGAAAAGAGAGAAAAGAGGAGAGAAAAGGGAAACAGCAGATGACTTGGAGCTAAAGCAGAGTGACCATGGAGAAGACAAGGGTATGTCAGCACAGATGCCAGGGAAGAAGGGCAAAACATGTTGGGTCGTCACTCCAAGTAAGATGAGAGTCTGTGAAAGGGTTAAACACACAAGTGGCATGGTCTGAGGTCCCCTTTTAAAGAATTCTCCTTGCTTTTGTGACTAATACATTGTTGAGGGAAATAGGACATGATGATAAATTTGAAATGCCAACCTGACTGGACCTAGAATCAACTGAAAGCCAAGAATCTGGGCACACCTGAAATGTATTTTGTGGATCAGGCTATTTGAAATAGAATAACCCATCCTAAATGTGAGTGACACTTTCCAGTGGCAACCCAGACAAAAGGCAGGCTGATGGGGAAATCTTTGCTTTTTGACTCATTGCCTTCACATATTGCTGGCAAGTTCTACTCTATTAGTGAGTTCATCTCTTCTTCTTCTTCTTCTTCTTCTTCTTCTTCTTCTTCTTCTTCTTC
>NW_021604589.1:4839686-4841790 GCF_004785775.1 Grammomys surdaster | reverse complement strand
TCTTCTTCTTCTTCTTCTTCTTCTTCTTCTTCTTCTTCTTCTGCTGCTGCTGCTGCTGCTGCTGCTGCTGCTGCTGCTGCTTCATTCCTTCCCTAACATCAGAGAACCCAGCTTCTCCAAACTTCCAAGATGTACTGAAAACCCATGGCTCTATGGGAATAGTCCAGGCCTTCAGCACCAGGCTGAAATTACTGAGACATCCACCCTGGTAGACTAAGAAGCTACTGAGTTCTCAGCCTCTCCAGTGTGGAGGTAGCCACCGTTAAACTACCCACCCCATGTCATATAAACCACTGTAATAAAGGCCCTTTGTAGTAGATATTCACTTTATCCATTCTAGTCTTCTCGAGAAGCCTGAACAGTGGGGTGGAGTAGGAGACAGGAGAACAATAAGGAGGTAAGAATGTGGGCTAATAAGATGTGTGGTGTGTTTTTAATCATTAATTTTAAGATATTCGTATTTTGCTGGTTGACTGAGCACACTGTGCTGATGATCCGGGTGTAGAAGGAGAAGGAAAGAGAAGAATCAAGGATGAATCTAATAGGTTTGGGCTGAGTTACTGGAAGAATGAAGCTTCCTAAAGCACAAGAGCCATTAGAAAGCAACATTTTGGTTAGAGTTCTAAATTTGGGATGCCGTTTTACACGCCCCTGGAGAGATGTTATGTAGGCAGTTGGACATATGAGTCCAAAGTCACGAAGTCAGGTGTAAGCTACAAATGTAATAGTGGATGGCAATAGTACATACCCCTTCTTTCTAAACCATCACACCCTCTCAGCTCCACTGGTACGTGGCATTAGAAGACAAAAAGATACAGATTTACAACAGTAAATGTTTCTCTTTTTTGTTGAAAAAAATTCATACGACATATTCTGCTCACGATTTCCCTTTCAACTCCTCCTTGATCCTTCCCACCCACCCAAGTCCACCCCAACACACTTCTTTCTTACTCTAGGAAAAAAAAAAAACCCAAGCAAGCAAACAACTTTTTTTTCCTATCTTTCTTCCAAGACTGGCCTCAAATTACTATGTAGTCCAAGATGACCTTGACCTTCTGATCCTTCTTCCTCCATAGCTCAGTGCCACCATGCCTGGCATACATGATGTCAAAACTGCAACCCAGGGCTTCATACATGTCAAGCAAGCACTCTGCCAGGTGAGTAACTTCATCCTCAGTAGTAAAATATTTGAACATTACAACAATTTGTAAGCAAACCTAAGATAAAAGTATGCTGGTTTGAAATAAAATTGGTCTTCAAGTGAAACCTAAGGGTGCATATTGACCACCAGGACCAGAGTAGTCTAGTAATATCTGAAGGATGGAGTTAGACTTTTAGTGAGCTTTACCCAGAAATAACTAGCCTTCCTCCCTCTCTACCTCCATGTCTACATATCACACAAGAGCTGTGAAACTGGACATTATCAACATAAAAAACTGTGCTGCACCAAAGAACATTTATCAGCAGCTCATGGAGGCACACACCTGGAATCCCAGTACTCAGAGGTTGAAGCAGGACCCTTTTGAGTTCAAGGCAGTGCTGAGCTATACAAAGATTCTTCTCAAAAAGACATTTATTAAGAAAGTGAAAACACTTATCTTGCCAAGAGTTACAAAGTGGAATAAGATGTTAACAAAACATATACTTGACAAGGGTCTAAGTGCCCAGAACTTTTAGGAACCTTTACAACTCAATAACAAAGTGGGCACGTGAATACAATAGACTTCTGGCTAGAACTAGCACTTCAAAAAAATGTTCAAACTCATTTGCCACAAGGGAAATGCTAATCACAGTCATAATAAGACATACTTCAAACACACAAGGATGGCTATAATCAAAGAATGAAAATAATAAGAGCTGATGAGGAGATGAGCAGACTTTATGTGTCACTGCTAAGAATGAAAAATGTGGCCGGGCGATGGTGGCGCACGCCTATAATCCCAGCACTTGGGAGGCAGAGGCAGGCGGATTTCTGAGTTCAAGGCCAGCCTGGTCTACAGAGTGAGTTCCAGAACAGCCAGGGCTATACAGAGAAACCCTGTCTCGAAAAACGAACAAACAAAAAAAAACAAAAAACAAAAAAAAAAGAAAGAAAGGAAGGAAG
>NW_021604589.1:4828725-4839586 GCF_004785775.1 Grammomys surdaster | reverse complement strand
AGAGAGAGAGAGAGAGAGAGAGAGAGAGAGAGAGAGAGAAAGAAAGAAAGAAAGAAAGAAAGAAAGAAAGAAAGAAAGAAAGAAAGAAAGAAAGAAAAATGGGTTGGAGAGAGACCTCAGTCGGTAATAATACTCACTGCTCTTCTAAGGGACCTCTGTTTAATCCCCACCCCACATGGTGCCTCGTAAATGTCTACAGGTCCAGTTCCAGAGGATCTCACACCCTCTTCCAGTCTCTGTGGGTACCATGCACTCAGGTAAAACACCGATACAATAAAATAATAAAATAAAAATTTTAATTAAAGAAAGTAAAATGGAGGCTAGATAGGTGGTTCAAGGTTAAGAGCACTTGCTTTCAAGCATGAAGACCAGAGTTCAGATCCCAACACCTACATATCAAGCCATGCATCTCACACATCTCTGTAACCCAACAACTTAGAAAAGCAGATAGGGGGATCTCTGGAGTTCAGTAGATATAAGCCTAGACAAAAGAAAAATGTGAACTACATGTTTACAGAGGGACACAATGATTAAAAAAAAAAACACCCAGTAATATCCTTTAGTCTGTGAGCATACACACATGCATGTACATCCATATATGCCACACTCACACACATAAACAATGTTACCCCTGTTGGATCACATATTTGAATACTTAGTCCCCAGTTTGTGGTACTATTTGGGGAAGCTTAGGAGGTATGGCATTGTTAAGGAAGTATGTCACTGGAGGCAAGCTTTAAGAGTTTAAAAACTCACACCATTCCCAGTTGCTTTCTCTGCTTTGTGCTTATGGTTCAAGATATAAGCAATCTGCAGCTGTCATACCTACTGCTTGTTTCCTTGCCTCCCATGACGTATTATTCTCCTAGACCCATAAACCTAATAAAGCCTTCTATAAGTTACCTTGATCATATTTTTATCACAGCAACAGAAGAATTAGATACAATATACCCAATAGGACCAATTCTAAGTATATGTTGTGGTTTGAATATGAAATGCCCCCACCCCAAGGATCAAGTGTTTGAACATTTGGTCCCCAGTTGGTGTTGTTGTTTGAGTAGGTCATGAAATCTTCAGGAGGTAGAGCCTTACTAGATGAAGTGGGTCAGTGGGATGGGCCTTGAAATTTCATAGCCTGGTCCTACTGCCTGTTCTCTTCCTCTCTGCTTCCAGTGTGTGTGGATGAAATGTGGTCACTCCAATTCCTGACTGCTGGGCCAGCCTCACACTCCTGCTGCCATGCCTATACCATTACAGCGAGCTGTATCCCCTTTGGAACTATAAGCAACTTCTTCCCTAAGTTGCCTTTGTCAGGATGTTTTACCACAGTCACAGAAAATAAATGAATACAGTACGTGCCCAAGAGAAAGGAAAACAAAGCTCATTTTACATCATTGTTTATATCAAAGGTCTATACAATGTGCACACTGAAAACAATCCAAAAGCCCATTGACAGATGAATAGACGAACATGTGATTTATACACACACACCTGAATAGCACTTATCTATCTTAAAGAACAAAATACTAATACATACTACAACATGATGAACCTTGAAGTGTTTATGCAAAATGAATGAAACCAGCCCAAAGGCATTCCATGTGGTTCTTTTATGTAAAATACCTAGATAACATGGGTAAAATCACGGAGGCAAAAATAAGAATGAGTGCTCAGGGAAGGAGATGGGGTGGGGACATGGACTGACTTTTTAAGTAGACATTGTATTATAGACATTTTACTGCATTTTTTTAAAAAAAGAAGAAGCTAAAATGTAGAAAGGATCAATGAAAGAAGCTTTGAAAAGTGTGTGTCAGAAAAAGAATCTGCCACAGCAACCAGGAACCATTTTGAGCCTGAAACATCTCTGCTACAGACACCAAATCAACAAAACCATTTCCTTCATGCTGGAAGAGCCTACGCTTTTAGAAAAAGCGACTGTTGATAAAGTTGGTCGTTTCCCTGATCTGCATCTATTGGAAATGTATATAGTTATATTTTCCCCATTGTTTACCATGGTAAGCTTTGAAAATAGCTTGTAAGCAAGAGAAACTGGGCTGAAGGCAAATGAAAGGCGGAACTGAGCAAACTGTACCTTTGAAAGCACAGACTGTACAGGGAGGGACGGGGCTGCTATTTTCAGACTTCTGTGGGTGTGAGGATAACAGGCCTCTGGAAACAGCTGTTTAACAACAGAATGTGGGAAGTCTCTAGAGGCACAGGACCACCCTCCACAGTGAACCAAGGGCAAGTTCAAGAGTTAGAAAAAAAACTCAAATGGGGATTCAACCTCAGGGCTTGAATGAGTTACACTATTTAGCAAGAATATACTTATTCTGTTCTAAGAAAAACTCTAGAGCAGGACTAGCCAAGTCGCAGGCAGACATAGTGTACTACCTTGAGAATACCCTCCAAGCCCCTTTTCATTAAGCAATTCCAGAAGGAAACAGACCCAGGTGAGATGCTGTTGATCCTGGGTAGACTTTTGCTTCAGGACATTCACATTGGGTGCAAAGTCTTTATGACTGGGAAGGAAAGAAGGTTGTTTCCAACATTGGAGTTGCTCTGCCTTTTGTTTCAAGGAAAGATTGTCCCATCACGACTCACTGAAAAGCAAAACCAAGTCGTTTCCATGCAAACACGGAGAATGCACTAAAAATCGATTGCAAATGCTAGCCCATCAAAAACTAGCTGACAAGCTAAACCATATCTTCTCTACAAAACTTTGTATCTAAAGAATAATGGGAATGAGAGCGAGAAAGAAAGCTTCAAAATTGTACTGGCTAGTGTTTTGTCAGCTTGACACAAGTCCTTTGGGAAGAGGAAAGAAACCTCAATTGAGAAAATGTCTCAACTAGATTGGCTTATGGGCAACCTGTGGGGTATTTTTTGACTAATGATTGGCACGGTTGGACCCAGCTCACAGAGTGGTGCTACCCCTACACAGGTGGTCCTGGGTGATAAGAAAGCAGGCTAGACAAGGCACAGGGAGTAAACCAGTAAACAGTACCCCTCTATGGCTTCTGCTTCAGGTCCCTGCTCTGTTTGTGTTTCTGCCCTGATTTCCTTGGATGATGGACTGTGATGTGGAAATAGAGGCTGAAATCAACCTTCTCCTCCCCAAGTTGCTTTTTGGTTGTGATGTTTTATCACAGTAATGGGAACCCTAACTGAGACAGAAATCAAGGCTATATAACTGTATCCTGGTCAACACTTTCAGGATTTATTCATTCTAACAGTAATTCAACAAATCTATATTTACTACTGGTCATGTGAGTGGCATAAAACTAGCAGGTGGAATGCTGCATTGCTGAGCATAGCAGACCACTGGAACATTGGAGAACAAATTATAACCAGAGGAATACAGACAACTATTGACCCACCCAAGAGCTGGATGAGAGAGGAACATTTTCCATCATTCACTTTCAAGGTCTCCTTTTCCCATCCTTATTTTCTGTTCTAAAGTTAAACTCTATTCATGATTAAATACCACAAGACTAATCTCCAGAAACATGAGCCTGCTGTCATCAGAAGTACTCTAATTGTGTATTTTCTACAGCCAATGTTATATAATGGTGATGATTTGGACTGAAAAAGAATATCCCCAGGGTCTCCACTTTGCATCTTCTAAGAACAGCTTCTAAAATAAGAGAGCATACACATCTAAATGAGAAACAACCCATAGTTAAACTAACTGAGGAAAGTAGCAGCTTGTCCCCCAGAAACCTGTGAAATCTACAGACAACTACACAGCTGAAAGAAGTACCCAAAAATACGAACTTGTATAGTCAGCTAAAATACATACTTATACAGTCAAATTGAGAAAATCCAGGGATTTCCCAGAAAGCCTAGTTTCCAAAGCCTTCCTCGATAAAAGATGGCTAGAACAGGTGAGTACATGCACATGTGTGTGCATGCGTGCATGCATGCATGCGTGCATGTGTGCTTGCTTGCATGTGATGCACGTAGGCATGCATGAGGAGGTCAAAGGAAATCTTCAAGTATTACCTTTTTTTGAGATAGGGTCTCTCACAGGCTTGAAACTGACCAGATAGGCTAGGTAGCTGACTGGCTAGTGAATCCCAGAAAACCACTTATCTCTATCTCTCTAGTGCTGGGACATCAAACCAATGCCACTCTAGCCAACTCCTTTTAAATGGGTTCTGGAAATCAAGCTCAGGTTCTTGAACTTGGTAGGCAAGCACACTACTGACTGAATTATCTCCCTGGCCCCCTACCCATTGATTTTTTTTAGAATGGTTCTCATGTAGCAGAGGATGACCCCAAACTTAATATATAGCTGAGAATGATCTTGAATGTCTGATGTTCCTTCATCTACCTCCTTGGTGCTTGGATTACAGATGTACACCATCATGCTGGGTTTATGCAGACTTAGAGAGTTAACCCAGGGCTTCCTACATTCTAGGCAAGTATTCTGCCAGCTTAACTACATTTTCATCCCCAACCCCAACATTCAGTCTTGTATTTTTCTCATTAAGTTTCCCCAATAGGAGCAATTGAGATTTAGTCCTACACAGGATCGCCCTGTTACACTTCTTTCTGTATATTATCAGTGAGGTTCCCCAATAGTAGCAATTGAGGCCTCGACTTACCCAGGATAGCCTTGTTACACTGCTTTACAAACTGCATCAGTAAAAAGAGCTAAGTTGGAGAGCCAGCTGAGAAAAAGCAGGGACCACAATAAATCCCAATAGGCAGAACCCAGGCATCAACAATATGCAGACACCAGCTAATGTCCAACTCATGGTCCTCTGTGTCAAGTGGGACAAGTCAACAGCAATGTGATTGAGTTGGGACACTGTCA
Source organism: Grammomys surdaster (assembly GCF_004785775.1). NCBI lineage: Eukaryota > Metazoa > Chordata > Mammalia > Rodentia > Muridae > Grammomys > Grammomys surdaster. Next base: position 4,834,764 of record NW_021604589.1, on the reverse strand, counting down.
TTAAGCAACTACAGAATTTGGGGCCTAAATTGACAGTAAATTCCATATGAAATAATAATTTAATGGAAAGACATCTTTGGGGAAATACAAAACAGTACTTCCACCTTCTATTTACAATGTCTCCTATTCAATTCCTTTAAACATCACAGTGGTCCCTCTCCTACCATGTTCTCTGATTTGTCAATCTGAAGGTATATTCTATCTCTTCAACAGTTGAGAAATGTGCCCTTATCATAGCATTGAATTATTGACTATTTGGGATAGAAACATTGCAAATTCAGCCTTAAGGTTCCATGGTCTTGCTGGGCAGTGGTGGCACATGCCTTTAATCCCAGCACTTGGGAGGCAGGGGCAGGTGGATTTCTGAGTTTGAGACCAGCCTGGTCTACATAGTGAGTTCCAGGACAGCCAGGGCTACACAGAGAAACCCTGTCTCAGAAAAAAAAAAAAAAAAAAACGGTTCCATGGGCTAAAGCCAATGGAGTAGTTAGTTAGTTGATCGAGGTAAGCAATTGACCTTCTGAAGTGTAAAGGACAGAATGACAGTGGAAGAAAAGGCCCCAACTAAAAATAATGTGTGTAGAAGAAAGTAAACAAGAGAGAAACTAAAGATAGTCTTAATTTGTGACTTTCACTCAACATAAAGCATTTAGGCTTTAGAATTTAGCTACAGTAAAATGTGACTGCTGCTTGCTTTTCAAGTTGGACACCAAACCATGAATGCACATATACCTTCTTTACAATGAACATGGACTATGACATTGTGTAGGGTCATCTTGCTATCTTCATCCTCCTCCTTCATCTCCCTTTCTTTTATCCTCCACTGATGCTACTTAGGCATAGAAAGACTTGAATTTGTTGCATTTGTACTTTGCAACAAACACTCCATTGTCTGTTGTGAGGTACTTGTAAGTAGGAAGTAGACGTCTAAATAGGGCCTTAAGAAGTCTCCTGAGTAGAAACCACTCCAGGGATACCTGGCAGTCTAGGTTGCTGAAGCGTATTATTGAAGATATCTAACAAGACAAGAATGACTACTGGCCTACATAAGCCTTAGGCTTATATAGAAAAGGAATTAGAGTTGGGGGAGACTTGCATAATGCAGTCCTGATCAAGGTGGACTCTGGTTGATCATTGTCTCAATTCTAGTTCTACAATGCATGCTGCCTGCATCAGCAGTGTGGATTTATTCACAGTTGTCAAGTACCCCAGAGAAGGTCATATCCATTCAGTTTATCATGAGTAACTAACTGTTTAGACCACCCAGACAAGCCTTTTTGGTTTCTCCTTGGCTAGAGACATGGGGAAGATCAAACACCAAATGGCTGTATGTGTGACCTTCTCTTAGTCTCCAACAGGATGATCCTGATGATTATGATCAGGTCCCAAAGAGACATGGACTGCCTTTGAAAGATCCAAATTCGATGCATGCACATCAAATATATTAGGTATAAGTCTACTTCAACATCATTAAGGCTTATACTGTGGAACAAAAAAAATAAGTAAAATGCCAGTTTTGCATCAGCAGCAGCATCCTGAAATTATAAGGAAACACACCCGGTGTTTATAATTCTTCTTCAGGCCTGCTGCTGGCAAGAGCCCTTCAGTGAGGCAATTAACAGCTCCATGCTCCTATTCCCTCACCAACACTAGAATCATACCACCTACTTATCCCAAAGGACTCATATTAGCTTGAGCCCATAAATGAATCATTTTTAAACTATTCATTTATATTAATAAAGACTTCATAAGATCTGTACTGGGAAAATTCAGGGCTGTTTATATAACCAGAGTCCAGAGTTTTTAAGACAAGTCTGGGTTCTAGCAGCTCTCCAAAACTTAGGCTCAGCCACCTGTCCCCATCACACCAATTAAAGAGATGGGTAATGGTGGAAAACAGAGGGAGAGAGAGAGGGAGAGAGAGAGAGAGAGAGACAGAGAGAGAGAGAGGACAAAGAGACAGAGAGAGAGAGAGAGAGGACAAAGAGACAGAGAGAGAGAGAGAGAGAGAGACAGAGAGAGAGATTAAATGTGACCACAGTGGGAAGAGAAACTAAAAAAAAAAATCCTGCCCTCTCCTGTCCATCTTCATGAAATTGACATGAGCTTTAGGCTTATATATAAAAGGAATTAGAGTTAAAGGAGAGCTACATAATGCAGGCCTGATCAAGATGGGATCTTGTTGATCATTGTTTCAATCCTAGTTCTATAATATTGTCCAAAGACCTCAGAGCTGTCATTGCTTGAAGAGATCCATCTGATCCCTTCAAGATGATCACTTCTATTCCTGAGCCATGGATAATCACCTTCATCTGGACAGATGTCTGTCCTGTGAGGTTTCATACTTCGTGAAATCCAAGTTGACTCCAGGTTTGGACAATGCCTTATTTTTGTACTTTCAGTTAAAATGAAGGGGATAGACAGACTCAAAATGAAGGCTGAAATGTCAGGCTTTCATCCTGCAGACCCAAATGTAGGATCAATGCATTTTAGCAAAAGCAATTTCTAAGCACCTGATTCATTTAATTGTTCAAATAGGAAACTCAATTTTCCTCCTAGACCTTAAATAACCCTATGAAATTCTCTGATTTACTAACTGCTTTATTTTATGGTAAGTCCAGTACAATGTTCTTAACAAACCTAAGTTGAAGATCTTTTTCTCATAAGTTAAAATAAATATATTAAGGTTTACTGAGTCCAGCCAATGAATGACAGGACTGAGATTCAAGACACAAAGGCTATCACCACCCCCATTTTAATGGAAAGGGGTCTACTATCCTTTCTTACATGGACAGAGGATCCTCACTACCTGTTTCCACTCATAAATGCACAGACAGGGCAGGAAATAGTTGCATAAATTCTGCTCAACAGACACCAAACCTAGACTATTATACAAACCTGATGGAATGATTCCATTTCTTCAAGGTTGTTGTTGTAGTTCATGTATTTCAACACCCAGTCCTCAGCTGATGCTGCTCTTTGGGGAGTTATGGAACTCTGGAGAGTGGGGATTGTCTAGATAAAGTGGGTCCCCAGAGAGCAGGTCCACTTCTAAATGAGCTCTCTGCTTCCTGCTTTGTGAAATGTAAGCACTGCATGTTGCACTTTCCTGCTGCCCCATCATTCATATGTCCCAGCTCAACACCACACAACATCTTGCCTGTTGTGCTGCATATCTTTTTCTTTTGTCACTTGTTCAACATCCTGAGGGTGAAATGGAGCTGGCTCTGTGCACAGGGCTCTGGCTGCTGCTTGGGTCCATCTACGAGAAAATTACTGCTTCCTGATGGAAAATGGTGAAAAAAGAGGCAATTTAGACTTTGGTAGGGAACATACGAGAGCTCCTAGGCTACGGAAAGCAAGAAGCAAGCCACAGAGTCTTTTTCCTTGCTCATCTTGTTTTTCTCAAAAGAAGTCTCAAGCCGGGCAGTGGTGGCACACACCTTTAATCCCAGCACTCCAGAGGCAGAGGCATGTAAATCTCTGTGAGTTCCAGGCCATCCTGGTCTACAGAGTGAGTTCCAGGACAGCCAGGACTGTTACACAGAGAAACATTGTCTCAAAACAACAACAACAACAACAAGAAAACAATACCAGAAAAACAAAAAAGATCAAAAGAAGTCTCTTCTTTGGGAATTTTGCTAAGTATAAAACAAGCTGTAAAAGGACTGGCAGAAGATACTAAAAGTTCCAGGACTCTGTAACCTCCTTGGGTATCTGGTATAGAATAAACGACCTGATTAATTACTGAACTTAGTTATGGCCTAGGCCCTAGGTGCCATGGGAGTACATAGCACTTAAGCAACATGTAAACAGTACCAGGGCAGGGCTTCCCACACGAGATGTCATTTAAGCATCTCCATGATTTATAAAGAAGATTCCATCCCTAGTGCCACTCAAAAGCTATGGTAACTGAGGCACAGAGATCTCACAGCTTATAAGTGACAGGGTTTGGATTTGAACCATGTCTGGTTCCCAGGTAGATGCTTTAGCCACTGCATTGTGACTGCTATCCATTCTTCTGCTTGCCATGCTTGCCCTCATCTAGCTGTCATTGCTTAAGATCTCTGTCTCTACAGACAGCAAGGGACAAAGAGTTCAAAAGATCTGCTCAAAGCCTGCAGCTAAGGCATGCTAGAGACAGAACTGGACCACAATTATCCATATTTCTGTCACTCTGGAGCTGCTAGATCCTCTTGGGACAAACAGTAGAAACCATCTCCTGTTTAAGGAGAAGCTGTTACTTTCCAAACTGTTCCTCAAGTCAATGTGCAGGTAGATTCCCTGTCTCCTTCCTGTCTCCATTTGATCCCTTAGCCAGTCTACCCACCTTTTTAAATGTGCCATTGTAAGTTATTCTCACGATGACTGCAGTCAACTCCCTTGTCCCCTTATCACATGGATCTTCATGCAGATGCTTCAGACAACAAAGGGGAGAGGTCAGCTGCAAATACATTTCTCCTCAGTCAAGAATCCCCACATTATTGAACAAGATAGTAGGATCCAAAAGGTGGGTTAAGCATGTCCACACTGCAATAATAAGTACACTGAGATCTGGAGCTTGGGCTCAGATATCTCCTTAGTAGCCCTTCCTGCTATCAAATGCCTGACTCTACTGAATTCCAATGCTGCTTGGTTTGCACTGACTCCTCCAAGATTGCTTCTCTGTAACAGACACAGCCCACTATGATCACAGAGAAACCAGTACATGGCTCTGGTGGATAAAAGGCACATCATTCCTCAATTGGCTTTGGAAACATGTTATGGCCCCAACCTTTTCAAAACTCCCTGGTGTGGAGGTGCACACCTGTAATTCCAGCACTCTGGGAGAGAGGTGGGGGGGAATGAGAAATTCAAGGTCATAATCAAACCACACAGAGAGTTTGGGGATATACAATAGCCTGCCTCAAAATTTAAAAAAAAAAAAGTTAACTAGAAACAGAATGTGGATCCTAATGTAGATGGAGAGAAAAAGACAGAGATAAAGGAAAAATAAATGCAGAAGTCATTGGTCCTGTTACAGACTATTTGCATCAAGATCCTGTCAATTGCAGATGACAACTTAAAAAGGAATCACCAGAGACTTTGTGGCATGGTGTTTATTGAAAACAGAAAGCCTTATTTCATGTGTTAAGATAGAGGCACAGCATTGATAGCACTGGACAAAGTCTCCAGTGATCCATCATCGCCTGATGAAATAGTTCATCTGCTAATGTTTAGGAAGTGACCCTCTAGTCAAGACATAAGGAAGGAATGCTGCCCACAGACACTGAATCCAGTCCATTGTTGTAAATCAAGTTGAACCAGGAGCCTGCCATCCTGCTCTGCTTCTCTACTACCTGCCCCTGGTTTCTCTCTGTACTGTCTGCCCCTGCGATTGTGCTGCGATCCCCAGGTTCAGTACTTGGGACAGATTGCATGCCTGTGAAAGCTAAGAAAAAATCTATTTTTCTGGTCCTCGATGAAGAAAGTGTGCCACTGACCTCAGTGAAAGAGCATTCTGGAACATACCAGAAAGCTCTTGGAGTCTCTAAAAATAAAATCTATTCATCAAATAGTAGAGCTGCGAAGCAAGAGTAAGAAGAAGTACAGAAATGTGTGAGGAATACTATAGTATTCCTCCATTTTCTAGTCTGAGCTGATTGTCTCTGTCACTGGAACAAGCCAGCGTCTAACAGGTTTCGCTTGTCAACAAGTCCCCTGCCAATGTGTTGCCGAGCTGCTATTTTTGAAACTGTCTCACAAGAGTGACTAAGAACTCCATTTCTATGGAAAAGAATAAAGAGAGGAGCAGCTTTCCCAGGCAGGGGCAGCCTGTCTGCAATTCTGGAGACAGAGATCACCGAGGCTGATTCAGGCATTCCTGTTGACATTCAATCTCCCTGAATATGATCCATCAGAAAGGGGCCTGAAATTGCGCAACTTTGCTTTGGCTCTGTTTCTTATTATTAATTGCTTTCTGTTTATTTGACCTTGCTTTCATGTAATTTTCATTCATGTCCTTTGAACTTCCTTCGTCTTCAGCCTGCTTCAACTTCA
>NW_021604589.1:4810303-4828625 GCF_004785775.1 Grammomys surdaster | reverse complement strand
GAGAGAGAGAGAGAGAGAGAGAGAGAGAGAGAGAGAGAGAGAGAGGAAGAAGAAGAAGAAGAAGAAGAAGAAGAAGAAGAAGAAGAAGAAGAAGAAGAAGAAGAAGAAGAAGAAGAAGAAGAAGAAGGAGCAGCGCATAAATTGATCCAAAGGCTAGGTTGTACCTGGTCTTTGGCACTTTACAGGACAGTGAGTTTCTGTAACTGAAGCAAGGGGCCCTTTAAGAGATGAGCGTGACTAGATGTGTTGAAGAGGTAGTGGGGCTGATTACAACCTGCAACTGCTGCTTCTCAGCAATTATACAAAGTACTGAAATTGCAAGTTGGTTGAAATAAGGTATTGGAGCGGCCTAATTCTTCTTGCCATTAGGGAGCCTTAGTGTCATGTTTTTCTTACTCTCCATCTCTGCTTTCCAGGCTCATAAACCATACTATTCCTGTTTCATCCAGAGGAATGCCATTCTCTTCCATGGTTTTCACAGTGTTGGGGATTGGCTGGCTGTGATCATCACTACTGCACATCCTTCTTTTAGGTTGCTCCTCCTAGTACAGCACCCCACCACCCACTGCTTGTCCTCACTGCTCTGAGTCACTAAGGACACAGAGAGACAGCAGCTTTCCTTCATACATGGAAATCATGGGAAACTGGGCTCTCTTCCCCCACTGGATCAGTCCTTTCACACACTGACATGGGTTGTATGTACACTGCCAGCTTTCACTGAAGGATTAAAAATGGCAATTCAGAATAGCTTCTACTGGGGGCCTATAGCAGACTGTTCTAATACTTTGAGAAAGGCATTAAGACTAAAGAAACAATTTTACTCATAGTTTCTTCAGATATGTGGAAAATGGTCAGCCTAGTAATTATGTGTAATTGCCCTGGCTCTAGGAATAGCCAAATCCAAACTGAACTAGAAGTACCATTCCTGTACTACCTTGAGCAAATTGACCTTCTGTGCCTTCATTTCCCCATTTGCAATCAGGGACAATAATGATAATTTCTTAATAGGGTAATTGCCAAGTACAAATGAGTACAGAATGATGTGCCCAGGGTTTGGCATATAGAACACCCTTCATAAATGTTAGAACCGTTAGCCAAGATCTGTGTTCTTTCCCTTAACACAGAGCCCATTCTCGGGAGCAAACAAAATATCTCATTTATTCTCATTCCAGCATCTGTATTTAAGTATATTTACAAAATATACACACTCACTTAGAAGCATATATACATACTCGTACGTGACAAGGAGGAGGATGCCTTGAGAGAAGGAAAGGTTCCATCAAAGGGAGGAGAGATTGGGAAAGACCATGAGTTTGGGGACAGTGATTGCTGAGTAAGATCAAGGTACAATCATATGCATTAACAAACAGATCTAAAAAATGTTTAAAATTAAGAAATTACAATCTAAGCTAACTTTAAAATCCTTAGGAGCCCATTGCTGGAAATAAAGAGGCTTGGAGACATAGATCAGTATATATCTATCTCTCTATCTCTCTATATCTATCTATCTATCTATCTATCTATCTATCTATCTATCTATCTATATGACAGAAACAACTCCTGGAAAGCTAGCCTCTGACACACACACACACACACTCACTCACACACACACACTCACTTACATCCTAATGATAAACAGAGATTCCCAGAAACAGAGAACTCTCAGTACACCAGGGGATAACCGCCTCTGCCTTGGTTCTCCCACCCACTGGGGAAAAGGCATCATAGACTAGCTCTCTAGTCTCATCATTTTGCTGACAGTAGTAGAAAATGGCCAGAGCTGAGTTCCTTCAAAACCAAGCATGTGAAAGCCTAACACAGCATGGGAGTCAGATGCCTTTCGTACCTTGGACCACAAAACCCTTTTAGGTGAGACTTTCTAGTTTCTGTAAATAAAAGGAAAAAAATATAGATTTTTTTCTCTTCCTTTGTCTGGAACAAAAGGGAAGCGGTGATTATTTCAATGATATCCATTCAGCACAGGATGATAGTTGGGCACCTATAATATGCAAATTCTGGATACTAAGTAGAAATCAAAGAAATGTAAGTCTGCTCTTATATTGACGATGGTGATGGACATGGAGAGAAGTGCTGAAAGGAGCAAAGATTAAGATGCAGCTCTAGGGGTGGTAGGTGGAAAGGGGGCTCAGCAGTTAAGAGAGAGAGCACTGGCTGCTCTTGTGGAGGACCCAAGTTAGATTCCTTGCAGCAAGCCCATGATGACTGACATTGGTATCTCCAGTCCTGGGGAATGGAATGCCTTCTTCTGGCATGAACATGTTGCAGGCAAAACCCTCAGACACATAAAAGAAAAAAATATATATTTAGTTACAGCCTTAGAAGGCGTTGAAAAGAGACCTGGGAGATGACTCAGTTGATAAAACACTTGCTTCACAAGCATGACGACCTGAGTTCAGATCCCAAGAACCCTTCTAAAAAGCTGGGCATGGTGGTGCTTATATGTAACCCCAACAGTGACAAGATGACAAACAAATCCTTGGAGCACACTGGCCAGCTAACCAAGTCAGCATGAGGACGTTCTAGAACAGTGAGAGACCTGATCTTCAACAAAAGGCAGAAAGCACCTAATGTACATTTGAAATTATTTTCTGACCTCGAGCTTTATACACATATGTGCATGCAAACTTGCATACACATAGAAGAAATGAAGACGTTTGAGTTAAGCCTTATACAAGTGAACAATCCATTAAGAGCCCAATGTTCAGGCTGGTGAGATGGCCTTCCAGAGGTCATGAATTCAAACCCCAGCAACCACATGGTGGCTCACAACCATCCGTAATGAGATTTGATGCCCTCTTATGGGATGTCTGAAGACAACTACAGTGTACTTACATATAATAAATAAATAAAAATCTTTGGGCCAGAGCTAGTGGGGCTGGAGCGAGAGGGAGAAGGAAAGGGGGAAAAAGAGCCCAATGTTCGTTCATCTTAGCTATGGTTTTTAAAACCCATTTAGCATGTTATGGCATGGTCTTCTCTTTAACCTGCTTCTTCCGTGTGCAGGTACCTGGTTGGATCTATAGAGTACACACATATATCCTCAATACATCAACCATTCTGCCTCACAGCTGCTCCTAAGAGTCTCCATCTCACCAGCTACCAGCCGGGATCAGAACAAGTTTGTGGCAAGAACTTTGAGGGAAAAGTATTATTGTTTTTAAGTAAACTTTTTTAAGGTTAGAGATCAAAAGGATGGTCCTCTCATAGGATGAGGCCACCACTCTGGCGTATTGTGTCCACGTTAACAGATGATATCATTACTTCAAAAAAACAGAGAGAGACTGGTAGGCAGTTCAAGAGAAGAAAATGGTGACAGATGACAGTTCCCATATGTTGTCTCTCCAGATCAAAGGAAGAGTTTAAGATGATGGATGGTAAATGTATGCCCTGCTCTGGCTGAAAGCCCTCACCACTAACCCTGTAGGCTGAAAGACATAAAAGCTGAAATTCACCCTCTGCTCACTTCCAGGGGGTGAGTCACCAACAGCTTTCCTCACGTTTCTCCAGGCAGAAAGAAGGAGACTTTCCAAACAAGGCTGGGGTTTTGCTGTTTCCTTGGCTGCCTTCACACATAGCCCAGCCATGACCACATGCAGTGACAGGCAGGAACCCATTGCCTTATTTGGGAATGCTGTGGCCTTCTTTGTAGGAGGAAGGAGAAGAATGAAAAGTCCACATCCAAACCACAATAGCTGACAAAACTAAAGGGAACTCGATAAAGGAAGAGGACATTTTATCTAGAACAAATATAGAAAAATGTTGGATCCCCGAATTAGATATTTCCAGGGCCATTCCTTTTTATAGGTCTCTGAGGAAAACATCTAGAATCTTCCATTTTCCTGCAATGATGTCTCCCACTTGCCTTCTAGCGGTTCTGCTGGCTGTCTGCAGTTAGCAGTGACTGCTAGGCCAGCTGTTTTTACGGAGGTTTTATTCACCCATAATCCTCTGGACGGGTTCTCAAGCATCGCTCATTCTGCCCCAGCATGTGCTGTGTGACATTCATTATGTACTGCTGACAGCAAAGACCCTGTCCGTCCCACCCCCATCCCCAACAAAAAAGTAATGGTGTGGTGAGAAAGAGTAAGCATGTCTGGGCAAGACCGTTTCCATCAGGAGGGCAGAACTGAAGCAGAACCCTGCTGATCTCTACCTTACAGGTGAGGCCTCCACAGAGAGGCCGAGCTTCTAACCCCAGATGAAATGCCTAAAGCTGGAGAGGAACAACCCAGGGATCCTGTACCCAGGTGTCCCTGCAGAGCTCAAGGTGTCTCCCCGCAACCCTTCATTTTTTACTCTTGTTTTTCTCCAAGTCTAAGGTGGCCCAACTCTGACAAAGAGAAGCAAAGTGAAGCCAGGAGGCTCTGGAAGCCTTGGGCGTGTCCTCTCATGCTGGAATGTGTGTCCATTGTCAGCTCCAGGATCCCAGACAAACAAAACAAAATCTCTCCTCCGAGTGACGAGCCTGCTAATTCACTGGTAGAGGGATGAGCGCCCTCTGCTGTCACTGGATATTTTCTGGTTTTGATTTCAAAGTCAGCCGTCACATTGCATGTAGAACAGATTTAGGAAATACTGTCTGCACTAATATGGGAAAGGCACCCTGGGTGTACACTGCTTTAACCGGATTGTGTTATAGGTCGTGAGAGAGAGGTCTGAGGGATAACTTGGGAGTCACTAGAAGGCCATTTCATATGGCTGCTGAGAGAATCATGAGAACAGTCCTGCAAACTCTCCATGTCCAAGACAGTGTCTAGAGATTGAACCATTGTTGAGAAGCAGGCTTTTCTTTCAGTGGGACTGTGGTCTGGCCAGAACCTCCATTAAATTTCCCTGTCTTTTCCCCAGGAAGGCAATATGAGCATATTATTACATATCTCAATTTGTTTCTTTGGCAAAGAAAATATGCTTTCTGCATTTGGGAACTGAAAAACCAAATGGCTTAGCTTAGAAATGTTTTGTGAAGATAAGAATTAAAGATAAACACATGTGACCCACTGTTATGAAAGATTCATTATGTAACTCAATATGCTACCTTAGGGACATGTGTGAGTTCACTGCAGTATAAAACAACTGACCCGGACATTCATTTGCCTTAGGAACTAATTCCAAATGCAATTTGCAAGGCAAACTTAAATCATAGTTATAATTAATGATTGGGTGGTGGAAATGGTCACAAGTAAAAGGTCATAAATGACATGGTTTTAATACCTTGGTGTTGGGGGTTGGTCTGGTGCTGCTATGTATTCAAATGCTTAATTCTCTACCCCAAGATCTGGTTGCCCCAAGACAAAGTCCCATGTACACCAGCTTTTGGTGTACAAACCTTGCTCCCCAATTTAAAACTATTGGTTAAATAAAAATGCCTACAACCAATTACTGGGGAGAATAGAGAGAGGTGGAGTTTGAGTTACTGGTAAGGTGAGTCACAGGTAGGGACCACGAAGAGAAGGAGAGAGGGGGAAGAGAGAGAAGTCTGCAGAAGAAAAGAAGACAGGAGGAAGAACAGGAGGTCTCCATTAGTCATGATGGACCAGCAGCATGTGTCCAAGTGAAATGCACTCCCCCCCACCCCCAACACCAGACTGCTGAAGCAGAAATAACCCAGGAAGATTCAAACAGCAATTATTTGAGGTACACAGCTGGGGAAGTGGCCAGTCCAGCCTTTAGAAAAGTAGATCAGGGGTAACCTCTGGTAATTGCCAAAGCCAAATAAATAATCCATAGTCTGAGTCTTATTCATTTGTTAGCTAGATGGGAATAAACAGAAAGCAATTATTTGAGAACTTGGTAGTTGCTTTTTCCCTAACTTTTATATCCAATGGTGAGTTCCCCTGTATTAGAAGTCACCCAGAAATCATATACCACCACACAAGTTTCTTTCACTTGTCTAAGAACATAAAACTATTTGAGGTTTCACAAAAGGCCTTGAAGAGGAAGGCAGAAAGATACACCAAAATGGGAGACTGTCTCATCACCACCGTTGTCTGCCAATGTCACACAGTGCATACTCTATGGTACTTGCCATGTAGTGGTCTCCTTTTAGCTAAACTCGTGTATCTAGCAAAATTGTAGAAGTAGAAGTGTCTGTAGCCTTCTGATTGCAACCATCTATTATCACTTGAACCTTTCTGAAGTCAACGTGACCAAAGGACTTGCTCTGTGCAGGTTAATGAACCTTGAAGCTAGAGTTGCAACCCAGATAGAGAAAACAGAAACCCATAGCCAAAGTTTTACCACAGCTGAGGCCACCTTCCCTTGATGCTAACTAGTTTCCCAGATTGACTTTGACCTTGCCGGTAAAGATTCTGCTGGTTCTTCAAATACAAGCAGAAAAGGCAGTCATCCAGAGTTCAAATGACTGTCCCACCATCCTTTTTGGAGGTTGCTTTGCAACTAACTCCAGAAGTGGTGGGCTTCACTGTGATTTGGTTTGCAATCAAATCAAAATGAAAGGTTTTCATACAGCACCACCTTTACTCTACTGACATTTGGGGTTTCACTGTGGAGTCTGTCCTGTGCACTGTAAGATGTGTAGTAACCTTTCTAGAATCTATCTCAGTCTCCTATTTGAGACAACCAGAACATCTCCAGACAGTGTTAAGTACCCTCAGGAGCAAAAGTTAATCTTAGTTGAGAACCACTAATATAGATTTACTCACTGTTAATAAAACAAACTTCAGTTTTGAAATAGTCAAGAAGGGTTTCCTCTGAAATTCCCCTCCAGCTGTCTGTTTCCCTCTCTTCCCTTTCTGCATCCATAGTAACTAACACACACATGTATGTGCTCATTGCTCTGCGGTAGTGGTTCTGAGCAGGAGGCAATTTTGCTCCTCAAAGGACCATGTCTGTGATGTCTAACTTCTCCTAGGGAAATGGGGACAAGTATCTACTCACCTCAGGGCACCAGTGACAGACCAAGGGAACAATTCCATTCAAGAATCTAGCATGGTAAACTAATATATTGATTAGGGTTAATTACAGGTGCAGGGATGATTCAAAGACAAGTGTGTCATCAAAAACCACATTCCAGTATGGACGGTGAATCAAGAAAGCTACATCTCTGGAGTAGCAGACAGCTGCACCCAAGCCTACCCCAGCAACTGCCCCTACTTTTGTAACGTTGGAGAATGATCTTGTGAATTTTCTAACTTTCCAAGCTTGGTAAATTTTATGTGCTTCGTGAGCCTTAGTTTCCCCAGTCTCTGGAGACTCCTTCATCCACCTGGGAGTGAAGGTTTCAACTTGGCTATACTACTATCTGTAACCATTTTTGTGTATGTATCAGGACCCAAATGTCAAATAAGTACTGTGAATGAGAGCCCTTGATCAAGCCAGTCATATCTACAAAGTCAAAAGGGAAGAACCATGTTGGGAGAACCTTTCATAAAGCAGACCAGGGATTCTCGATTGGAGGTGATTTTTGCCCTTTGAGCAATGAATGGAGATGGCTTTCCTTGTCCCAAATCAGGAAGCAAATTGTTGCTGGCATTTAATAGCTGCAGCCTAAGGATGAATACTAAGCATCTTACAATATACCAGCAGGTCCTAAATAGTGACAGTGCCAAGATGGAGAAATCCTGTCCCAAAGTCACTTATACTCAGGCCATGGGAGTCCCCGTTGGTGTTTTCACATTCTCTTTTAAGTCTGTGCTTTGGATCCTGTACTTCAGAACTGCCTTTATGTTTTCAAGCTGGTTTTGAATGTCTAGACGTTACACAGCTTTGACACAGGGACAAGGATCTGAGACGGAAGATTGGCACAAAACCCAGCCCTAAAGCAGATCCACACCAGAGAGCAGGCCAGTTCACATGCAAGGTTGAGCCAGGATAGGGAGTAAGGACCGAGACAAACCATAGTCACAATTCAAAATGACAGCACAAACAACCCTGCCAAAGACACTCTGTCCCGCCAAGCACAGGGACAAGGTGGCTAAGAATGTGGGGCGGTAAAGACTTTTACTGTAAAATCAGACTGTTTCTGTAAAGTCATATGATGGGATGGGCAGTTTCAGTGAGCAAGCTGAGGCTTAGAGAAGAGGCTCCTTCCTGGAGTGGGGCCCATGACAAGGGAAAGCGGGAACCCTAACTGGAACTCAAAACCATGTATTTCATTGCCACTCAGAGAGATATGTGAAACTGTGGCGTTTTTGCACATTTGGCAGGGTCAAGAATTGTGAAGTGTCTGAGAGCTGACTCTCCTCACAAACTCAAGTCTTCCTCTGAAACATTGTCATGGGTAGGTATGTGAGATTGTCAGGCCAAAGGTTTCATTCTTCTTTTTGAAATTCTTTCACGTTCATTTATTGCGAAGGGAGGGCATTGTTGAAGCATGCATATGGGAGTCAAGGACCAATTTTCAGGAGTCAGTTCTCTTCTTCTACCATGTCCTAGGACTAGAAATCAGTTTGCCAGGCTTGGTGGCAAGTGCCATTATCCCCTGAGCCATCTTCCCAGCCAGTTTCATTATTCTTGGGTCATAGCAGTTTAAGTTTCATGTTCACATCAGATGCTGTTTCCTTCTAAAGTTCCACAGATGCTACCCAGAGTGGCCCAGATAAATGCTGCATAAATGATACAGTTATAGCTTGACTGAGAAATTTTCCATTTGGGGGAAACCTTGATCTTTTACACTGAGCGAGCAGTAAGCAAACACGCCTGCTTTCGGACTCAGTGGGAAATGTTGTCTTTATTATATGGGGCAACAGATAGTATTCTGGTGATGGTTGCTGTCTCTGTCTTTCAAACAATGCTATACAAACATCTCTTATTTAAAAAAAATAAGTCTGTGGCTGGAAAGATAGCAATTAAGAGCACTGGCTACTCTGCCAAAGGAACTGGGTTAAAGTCCTAGAAAACACACACACACACACACACAGAGAGCAGTTCACAACTACTTGTAACTCCATTCCCAGGGGCTCTGACACCTTCTTCTGACCTCTGGGGGCACCAGGCATGTACATGGTACACAGGTGTACATGCAAGAGAAATACAAAAAAAAATAATAAAATTATGTTTAAGTCTAGAAGAAGCTCTTAAATTGACAAAACTAGAGAGATCTATGGCGAATCACCCTGTTTACTCTCTCAAGCAGTAAACAGTAAGTATGCCTCACCAAAGCCAGTAGAGAGTGAATACTAAATGACTATAGTTATTTTACTTGATTTCTGCTCTGTATGTTCACCTTACAAAGATAAGCATTTTCTCTTGATTGATGAACATGGTAATGAAGGTCCCTAAAGCTTGCTATGACAGTCCTGCATAGACTGAAGATTTCGGATCACTCTAAATGCCCCTGTTGCTGGTTCTGAGGCTTCAGCTCTTCTTCCTTCCCATCCAGGAAGAACGGAGCAGGCCAAATGTGTACCATGAAGCAGGAAAGTAATCGTTGTCACTAAAGATGGAGGTGGGCATGGGTGTGGGAATGGATTTAGAAAAGGAAGCTATAATGGACCAGATGGGTGGGAACTCAGAAAGTAAATCTTTAAAATGCTTCATCGGAGATCTGAGCAGATAGGTCAGTGAATGAAGTGCTTACTGCACAAGCAAGAGGAACAGAGTTCAAATCCCAACAACTCATGCAATAGCTGGGAGGGCATCATGGTGAACCAGTAATCCAGTACCCTGGAGGTAGAGACACAGGATCAAACTAGCTACTAGAACAACTGCATAAGTGAGCTCTGGGTTCACAAGCAAGGCTCTGCCTCAATATTTAAGGTGTAGAGCAACAAAGGAAGACACCAAACATCAGTTTCTGAATCCCACTGGCACACACACACACACATGCACAGGCACACGCATGCACATACACACATATATGTGAACATAGGCACACACCTCACACATACACATGCAACAAAGACAGCTTTATCTGAGTGTCCCAGGAGTGGAAGTAGAATGGCACCAGACACCAGTGGAATACAGTACCACATAACTATTAGAATGCAGCAAGTCGTTTCTGTCACCCAAAATGTTTGATGCCACCAGATGTCATGAGAACAAACTGACAGTAAAAGATATCTTACAGGAAAACACACTGGATGCCTGACTGTAAGCAAAGGAAAACAAACATACCCTCAATATTGACAACAGAAAGGCAGCAGCGTATCTTTCTTCAAAATAAACATTATACAAGTGCACAGGCATTTATCATGCACACTTGCTGATGAAACTGGCAAGGACACACGTGGGGGTGGGGCTGAAGATGACAAACAGAAGTGCGCATCTGCCAAGAGACCAGATCTCGCCTCTGTCCTCTCCACTAGGTAGCTCATTTCCAAATGGGCCCTTCTTCCAGTTTCTACTTGTGACCCCATGACCCACATCCACAAAAGGATTTTGAGCTGTTACCAGAGTCCTAGGTCATAGAAAGGCTAACTTCAGGAACAAACTATGTCCAGACCACTTAAGCCCCAAATCGGAAGGGAAGTAATGGTAAAAGGCAGACGTATTAGTTATTGTTTGTTCTTATGACCAAGAAGCAAAAAGGCAGAAATTTACTTTGTTGGGTCACTTAAGGATAGTCCATAGTGGCATAGAAATCAGGTGGCAGGAGCATGAGATAGCTTGGCCACATCATTTCTATGTTCAAGAAAGAGAGATAAATAAAGTCTGGTGCTCAGCTGTCTTTCTCTGTTTCGTTCAATAGCTGAGCCACCAGCCCATGGGATAGTACCACCCAGAGTCCAGGGTGGATCTTCTCAGGCTTGTCTGGAAACCTCCTTATAGACACAGCTGGAGGTATGTTTTGGTGGGAATTCTAAACCCAAGCAAATTCTCAGTAAAGATTAGCCATAACATTAGGAAATGAATTTAATGAATACAACCAGATTGGCAAGACAAAGGAGATGAAGCATTTTAGATGTCTTTGGTAATAGTGACATGAACTCCAAGTCCATGGGGAAGGGAGACAAGAGATAATGCCCAGTCAGATAGAGTCTTGGTCAAACTGTAGTCTGGTTGATCATTGTTATGGTTCAGATACAAAATGTCCCTCCCATAGGATCACGTGTTTAAATGCTTGGTCCCTAGTTAATGGTACTGTTTGAGCGAGGAGACGGGTGAGGAACCTTGGGGAGGTAGAGCCTACCTGAAAGAATTGGGTCTTTGGGCTGTAGGCCTTGAGATTTATCACGTGATCCTGTCTGCTATCCTTTCCCTGCTTCCTGATCTATCCAGGTTATGAGAAAGCAGCCTCATGCCCGAACCACCACAGCCAAAAGTCACTCACCCTCACGCATCACCCGCCATGATAGGCTATACCCTCAAACTGTGACTCAAAATAAATCCTTCTTCCCATAAGTTTCTTTCATTGAGCATTTGGTCACAACAATGGGAAAAGTAACTGAAACACTATCTCAGCTCTGGTAACGCAAAGTCTTATCTGCATCAGAGAAGTTGTCCTGCCCAGGAGCCCACAGAAATTGCCACTGTTCCCAGGACAATCTCTGTAAGAGATCTGGATTGGCCCAGGACCCCCAAAACCAAGTTCTCAGCACAAAGAAGATGTATTTGCCTCAAAGGGACAGAAGGCAGGATATAAGAGACAAAGATGGGGCACAGAAGACAAGGGAAAAGGAGAAGGGAACAAGGGAAAGGGGGAAAGGGTATTTGTCCCTGAGGACAAAGGACTGCCTCTGGATTGAGAAGAGATGTGGCCCATCAGAAAGTGGTCATTCATAAAGGTAAAAAGGTAAACCCCATGTTAGGATGAGGTGTTTAATTTTAATTAGGCATGTTAATTAGATGAGTCAAAGAGGGCTTTTGATTGGTGGACTTTAATACTTCGATAGCTGGACCTTAGTAGTCAGCCTGAGGAGGAAGATGTGGATAAATAAGAGAATAGACCTTGGTGGCTAGCTTTAGGAATGTCATCTAAGGGTTTTTAGCAAGGCAGAAGGGATGGGAGAGAAGGGAGAGGCCTGCCAGAGCCATGTTACCAGCAGCTGGCCAGAGTCCCTTCAATCTCTGTTTGATTCACAGGATACACGTCAGACCCATGATGCTGCAAGAGGTCCCGTGTTGCTTCTGGTTGGAGGGAGAATCATTATGGGATGATATACCCACAAGCTTCCACTGCTCTTTGTCCCTGGAAGGTACAGGGCAATGACTAGAGACTTTAGGTGTCACTCCAGGGGTCTGGATGAAGACGCTGTAAGAACTGGCCATTGGCAATCTGTTGAGAATTCCATATTGTTTTGGTGTCTTGAGCCTTGAATACGGATGAGTACTCCCTTTAGGTATATAGTCCTTAAATTATTAATATGCCTCCAGGAAGAGTTGACCAGGGCTGTGAGTCTAAATGTAAGTATAAGGAGCCAGATACAAAATGAAGGAAGAGATGTCAAACTTTGAAAGAACTGTGACCACAGACCCACATTCCAGAGCTGTGGACAGAAGTCCTTGAATTGGCACACATACTTAGAGCTTCACGCTGAGCTTGAGAGCTACTGCCCGACACGGAGTAAGCACCAGGTTGGCGCTAACTCTGCCACTCCTCGCTATAAAGAAAAGGATAGTTTCTTCTACATTACTGCCTTCTCTTTCCTCATTCAATGACCATGGAAAAATCTGATGGTCCAATGAAGCTTATGAATGAGAAGAGACCAGGAATGTGGCCAGACAGTGCCCTCCTCTAGGACACGATGTGTAAAAAATCTTCGGGGAGCCTGTCTCCTCCAATTACCATCCAACTCTGCCTCATCACCAAGATGTTACTAAGGAGGAGATAAATAATCTGAGAAGTGCCTGGGTGGTCCCTGAGGTGTAACTCAGATCCCTCTTAAATTTGTAGTTCGATTTTTTTTTTTTGAGACAGAGTACTCCCTATACGTACAAGGAGGACCCTGCATTTCGGATTCTCCAGCCCCCATTCCCACATGCTGGGATTCCACCTGTGTATCACTTTCTGTGGCACTGGGGTTCAATGCAGAGCTTCGCACATGTTAGTCATCAACTCTACTACATATAGCCCAGGATATATAGGTCATTTTCCTCTCAGTCCCTCTTCCCTGAGAGTGAAACCTGGCACTGAGGCTACAAAGTCATTAAGTTGTCCACTCTGTGCTCTCCATTCAGAGACTGACTCTTTCCAAAGCCCAGGCTCCCAGAACCTGCTATCTTGGAGCGCAGCCGTACAGTTTCATTCGGCCTCATACTCAGATGCCCCTTGCACTTAGCTAGATGCTCTGAGCTTCCCTCTTGCAATTCTTCATTTGTGCCCAGCTGAGTTCCATCGTTTCCCTTCAGCCCTCTCTTGCAAATGACTTCCCTGGAGAAACCAAATTACGGCCTGCCACCCTTGCCCAAGCCTGCCTAGTGGCTCTGCATAAACAAAGAGAACGTGTTTTTTAACATAACAATAACAAAAGCAAAGAGAACTTAATCTTTAAGAAGGGAGTGGGTGGTCTTTCTAGCACTTTCCAAAATAAAGCAGTCTGCATTTGGTCCAGTAGATGTCACTCTCGCTACGTGGCAGGAGGGACATTTTAAGCTGGGCTGCACAGGATTTGGGAGTTTTGAGCCCTTGAGAAGATTCAGGATGTAAGAAGTTTTATTATATTTCTGCCTTCCAAGGCCATCACAATGAAACTACCACCAAGTAGAACTAGGTGAAAGGATAGTAGATACCAGCTGTACCATGATAAAAACTCAGATACAAAAGCAACAATATCTAAGTAAGTTCCATTTATTAAAATAAATTGACATGTCATTTTACATTTTTATTTTTATATTATTTACTTGGGTGGCCTTGAAGGAACCATAGAGGGCTTGTGGAAGCCAAAGACACCATGCAGGAATCAATTCTTACTTTCTACCATATATGTTCTGGAATCGAACTCAGGTTGTTGAGCTTAGCGGCTCTACCCACTGAGCCATCCCACCCAGCTGGTACACTGTCCTGAAGTAGTGGTTATCACAGGGCAGAGTAAATGTTAATCTATTTCACAACGGGAGGATTTGGATTGTTGCTGAATGAAGTGGCAAATCTCAGAAATCAAGCATAGTCTATGCTTTTCATACCAAGTCTCCTGGAAAAGGCAAAACAGGTCTGCGGCTTTCCTCAGATAGCTTTCCTGATTTGCTGGAAGAGGCTGATTGAATATATTGTCCCTGCCCTGTTCATGCCACCCCTACGAGAACAGTCTGTGATGAAGCAAAGATGAATAGCTTGCTAAGAAGCCTTTCACTTGCTGATATCAAACTCCATTCCTAGATAATAGGACCTGTCTCTCCAATATAAAAGTGTCACCAGTACTAAAGTAACAATTTATCATACGAAGACATACAGTGGCCTTCAGAGTTACTTTATATGGTGAAAGGTTAGAAACCATTCTTTCAACTTTCACAGGAATTCATTAGTCCAACACTGCCAGATCAGCAAAATTGCAGTGCATTAAGTCAATTCATCAGAAAGCAGTACTGCATTTAAAAACAGTGCTAATACCTGGACTTCATTACAGAAAGTGGTCTTGATGCATCTATCATGATCCAACTGTCCCAGAGCCGATAGCCTGAGAAGTTTCTGACCTTAGACAAGATATACAAGGTGTATGCTAAATGGGCACTTAATTTATCCTGTTGTTTTGTTAAAACCAAACTAATTAATTATGCTTCCAAGAGGTTGCTGGCAACACAACTGTATTGCCTCAATAAAAGATGGAAGCAAATGAAAGAAGAAAAAAACTTAAAGACTGTAGGGATCCATTTGTATTCTCACAGAGTAGAGTTGGAGAAAGCTTTAAAAAGCCACACAATGCCTTTCTTTCACTTGGGGTCTGGGCATCCCAATGGCACTCTAGATCTGGCCTACTTTTTCATTGTATTCAACAGATGTTTACATCTCAATGTATCCCAGCACAAGCCCCTGTCCTGGCCTGATCATTAGAACACATCAATTGCATGCTTATGGAGAGCCTTTCATTTTCCTACAGTCTAGCAAGCCATGCTTGATTCTTCTACCAAGTGTGATTTACGTAGACTGTAGGCTAGCATTGAAAAACTTCTCAATATATTGCAACTCTCTTGCACCACTGTCCTACCAAATGTGTCCTATGAAGTTCCAAATTCAGATCCATGATCTGCCTTGGCACTTTGCACCAACTTCATTTGTAGTGAGATAACATGGCAAACTGGAAAGAGATAGACCGTTTCCTAGGATCAGACTTGGGTTCTGGTCTGTGATGGTTTATACATGCTTGGCACAGGGATTAGCACTATTAGAAGGTATGACCCTGTTGGAGTAGGTGGCCTTGTTGGAGGAAGTGTGTCACTGTGGGTGTGGGCTTTAAGACTCTCATCCTAGCTACCTGGAAGACAGTATTCTGTTAGCAGCCTTCAGATGAAGATGCAGAACTCTCAGCTCTGCCTGCATCATGCCTAGATGCTGCCATGTTCCTGCCTTGATCACAATGGACTGAACCTCTAAACCTGTAAGCCAGCCACAATCCAATGTCGTCATTTATAAAACTTGCCTCGATCATGGTGTCTGTTCACAGCAGTAAAACCCTAAGACATAGTCCTAGGGTCAGACTCGGTTCTGCTCCTAACTGCTTTCTTCTCCAGGATCATTCAGAATTGTCTGTTTTCATCTGCTTCTTCCCAGCTGTCATGTTCTTTGGTCTATCCATCTCTTCAAATCTGCCACTCCAAATGCCCTCCCTTAATCCATCAACTGCAGCCTGTCACCACCTCTTCTCAGCTCCCTTATAAGAGTCCTTTATACTTGATGTTGCTCCCTCGTCATTCCCCTTTACTCTGTAAGTAAAGTTAAGGATTCTGTTCTAATCATTCCACACAGCTGATTTTACAAAATCACCACCCTAGTATAGAATACACAGAACATTTTTTGGTCCATTTCTTAGTGACTTGTTATACCTATATACAACCATTGTCCTGTTTTCCTTATTAACACTTTAGCGCGCATGCACACACACACACTCACACATACACACTCACACACACATGTCCCTTGCTTGCCTTCTCCCTTACTTACTACGTATCTTTTGTATATTGCCCTATGTCTACTCTGAAGAGTTCAGGGAAAGCAATGTCAGCCATGGTCCATGATCCAGTCTTAAGACATCGACTGTCCCATCTACGTGATGATTGCATCCCCAGCCTTAACACGTTTTTCAGATTAATATAGCTCATTGACTTCTTAAAAGGTTCTGAGTGAAATCCCATGGCCTGCTCAAGCTCAACCTGTCTAAAGCAGAGCTCCTTGACTTCCTCCTGAAATTGCTCTTCTAAGCCTCAATCAAGATATCATGATCCACTGATCCTGAATCTTAAAGATGATGTCTAACTTTCTTCTTCCCGTCAGGCAACTTGGCCTGCAGACTTTGTTTCCTTGCTGTTCTTGTCTATCCCAGTAATTGCTTTCTGGTCATGCATTTTGGACATTGGTGGTCTTAATGTCCAAGATCTCTCCACTTGACAAATGAGACTTAACGCATCTGTGCTTGTCATAATCTTATAGCAACAGAGTGATAAAGGCTGAGCCAGTATTAAATCTCAGGACTGTGTAACCTAAAACCTGTTCACTTCTTTTTCATCAACTGGCTCTTTACAAATAAGAGTTTTATCCCAAGCTGAAGATATAGCTCAATTGGTAGCATGCTTGCCTAGCATGCATGAAATCCTGAGTCCTACTCCTAACCTGCCTAGCACTGCGTAAAACTGGGCATGATGGTGCATGCCTATAATTTTGGAACTCTGGAGCTGCAGGCAAGAGGATCAGAAGTTCAAGGTCATCCTTACATACATAAAATTCAAGGCCAGCCTGAGCTACATGAAATTCTGTCTCTAATACACACACATACACACTGCACGTTTAAAAATAAGGGACTAGAGAGATTGTGCAGTGACTAAGAGCCATGTGCTAACTAAACCTCTACATTTTATAAATTGCCCAATCTGTGGCATTTGGTTATAGGAAAAGAAAACAGTCTAGTGCACCCACCCATTCTACTCTTGCCCTATCCTTGAAGAGTTCTCTCATCCCTTTTGGCATGAAAAGAATGTTGTCCTTTTGTGAGCTTCTACAGCACAGGAATACCGACTGCTTCATCCTTTACCTACCCTGCCTTTAAGATTAGCTGTGTGCAGGACTACTAGGAACTTGTTGGTGCCAGAGAACCACCCACAAATTTCCTTCAATTCTCAAGTCATTACTGAGCCGCTACTAAGTTGCAGCCGCTGTAAAACATTGTGCTAACAGGAAAACAAAAAAAAGGATATAAATGAGTAAGGAAAGTGTGCTGGTGCCTGCTTGTGATCTCAGCACTTAAGGGATAGGCAGAAAGATAAGGCAATACTTAGCTATCTAGTGAGTTCAAAGTCAGCCTGAACCAGATCCTGACCCAAAACGTATAAAAATAATATTGTTTTGTTATTTGGTGGGTGAGAGGGTGGACAGAGATGTGAAAACAGCAAGACAAGCTGAAAAGTAGCATCTAAGAGAAAGACAGACAGCGGTAGAAAGGAAAGCACAGAAGGCCAGTGACCCAAGAAAAAAGTGGAAATGTGGATAATAACACAGAAAAGCCAGGGCAGAGAGCTGAAAAGCAGCCACTGGGGCTGGCAGTGAGGAAGACACTCGGCATGGTAGATTCCATCAAGATGCTCCCTGGTCCTGTTTCTAGCATATGCAGACTACAATTCCTAGCCTTCCCTGCAACTAGTTGAGTCATGTGACAGATAGTTGACTAACGGGATAGGGGAGACAATGTCTTCCTATTCATAAAACTTCCTATACCGTCCTTTCCTGCCTCTCTAAGCTTGGTAGCTGACTGAGAACAAAGGATCTAAGACAGAGCTTTAGAAGGGAACTGGGACGCATCACCCAGAGCAATGGTGCCAAGCACCACCCTCAACCTTCACTGCTCTGTGACAAAAAATATGAGCCTATTAGGTTAGACCCCTGAAAATGGTCAGTTCTTTGTTCCTCATAGGTAGTTACTCTATCTAATACAGTGATGTGACAGAAAAGAATTTTAAAAGAGCAGAGAAAAACAAACTATTTACACAGTCTTAGAAATAAAAAAAAGGTGAGGTGCTAGAAGCAGTGGCTTTGGGAGTTGGTCTATTAGCAGAAAAGCAAGAGTAGAAAGGTAAGATAATACATTGAGAGGTGAGAGGGAGGCATCGTAGGTTTTCCAGAAGAAAGAGACATAAACATCAGCATCTGCTTACCAAACATAATACATAAAAGATTTTGTAAGTGACTGCTGAATCAATGAACCAATATGTGAATGAATGAATGAATGAATGAATGAATGAATGAATGAATGAATGAATG
>NW_021604589.1:4809884-4810293 GCF_004785775.1 Grammomys surdaster | reverse complement strand
ATGAATGAATGAATGAATGAATGAATGAATGAATGAATGAATGAATGCTGTGTTATGCCTTGCCACTTATGATATAACTTTCAGGACTACTGCATAGGGGAGAGGGAAAACCATTAAAATTTCATATAAAGACTCCCCTAGCTGCTCTCTGCTCTCCCCTCTCTCTCTCTCTCTCTCTCTCTCTCTCTCTCTCTCTCTCTCTCTCTCTCTCTCTCTCTCTCTCTCGGGCATGTGTACACGCACGTGTATTCAGATACACATGCATGTGTGCACACATATATAGAGAGACCATTGGATATCTCATTTTATGAGACAGATCTCTCTCACTGAACCTGAGGCTCACTGATTCAACTAGACTGGCTGGCTGGTCCACAAAGTCCAGACATGCTTTTGCCCATCCCCATCCCCC
>NW_021604589.1:4787062-4809784 GCF_004785775.1 Grammomys surdaster | reverse complement strand
ATCCCCATCCCCATCCCCATCCCCATCCCCATCCCCATCCCCATCCCAGCACTGGGCTTACAGGTGTGCCTGACTCCATGTCCAACTTTTTACTTGGGTGCCAGGATCTGAACTAGGACCCTTATGATAGTACAACACACAATAAACGAACAGAGAGGAATCTCTCTCAGATGTAAGGAACGAAATTTGGTAGCCAAGTAGGAGGCACCACTGGGCTGCAGGATTATTTCTTTCTCAGCAGACAGGGTTGAACATGAGATCTGGGAACTGATGAGTTTCCTCAAGGGGAGGTTAGCAGTGGTTATGTCAGTCCTAATGATGTGACCCCTTAATGCAGTGCCTCATGTTGTGACCCCCCCCAACCAGAAAATTATTTTTGTTGCTACATCATAACAGTAATTTTGCTAGTGTTATGGATTGTAATATAAATATCTGTATTTTCTAATCGTCTTAGGTAAGCCCTGTGTAAGAGTCTATCAACAACCCCCAAAAGGGTCTTGGCCTGGACTCATTTTTCCCTTCTTCTTCTTCTTCTTCTTCTTCTTCTTCTTCTTCTTCTTCTTCTTCTTCTTCTTCTTCTTCTTCTTCTTCTTCTCCTTTTCCTCCTCCTCCTCTTCCTCCTCCTCCTCCTTCCTCCTCCTCCTCCTCTTCCTCTCCCTCTTCCTCTGAGAACTACTTTTCAAAGTAGGATATTGATGTTCCTCTCAAAAGAATAAAGGACTCACAAGACTCCACCCCTTCCTCATGTTTTACAGGCAGCTAATGGTTGCTGGGGAAAAGAAAGATATTCTTTCTAGTTGTGTAGCTACTGGTAAGGTCCCCACACTCCAGTAAATAACCCCTCACCCATGCAATCCTAATGGAACTCATTAATTCATTGGGTCATGACTAACAAAAAAGGACATGAAACCAGAAGGGAGAAGGGGCTAGTTGGAAATAGGAAAAGAATCATCAGTAGTGGGAGGGGGAAAAAGAGATGGTAATGGAGAATGGATATGTTCAAGATACATTATGTACATGCATGGAAATGTCACAATGAAACCCATTATTATATTAATTAATTTATTCTAATTTTTTTATAGAATAAGAAAAGCATACTGGCATTTTGGTGTGCATGTGCACTCCTTAGGGGCTATTGAAGCATGAGTCAAGGCAAGATTGTGACACAGGTTCTCAGAATCTTTTCTCACCTCTTTAGTACCAACACACATATTAGCATCTAACCATCCTCCAAGGCTGCATCTGAGGGCACCAGATTTGTATACAGGGACTCCATTGGCAGGAACCCTAAAAGCCACCATTTCTGGGAGTATCAACAGACAGAACTAGGTGGAAAGAGTATTCAAGCTCAGTGCAGTAACAACAAAAATTCTAATGATCCCAGAAGCCTTCTGGACCCTTGTGAGCCCTGATGACTTGTTCCAAATGTCAAAGCTAGACCTTTAGAAGCTTGCATTGATAAGTCATTAAAAGAGGGTTTCCCATGAAAGGAAGTGGTTTTATTCAGGTATGAACAATTTCTAGAGGAAAACTGAACTAGTAATTGTCATTTGCCAACATCTCCAGGAGCTAAAAGAGTCAGTTCTTCAGTTCTGGGGAAGTGAAGGTAGGGTGGCAACCTGACATTCTTATCCTTTCAATTCTTCATAAAGAAGCTTCCTTATTCTTTAGCTCAAGGCACAGTATTATACTCTATGCAAATATAATGGGTTCATGATTGGTTGGTTATCAATCAATATTTACATGTCTTAAATCTATTACTAGCTAACTAAGGCTATAAAATAGAACTTGGATTTGCCAGTTTCGCAGGTATAGTCTGTAGATAAATTCCTACAAGTGGCATTTCTGGGGCAAAGCACATACAGCAGTGAGGGCCTTTGCAGCAAAACACAAGAGGGTGTGGTCAGGTAGAGAGTTCATTAAAGTCCCTGTGAACCACACCCTGTACTTCAGACCTTACTGTACATGCAATAAAAAAAACCATTAGACAATGGATGGAAATGTTCTCATTTATTTTTTCCCAATGAGTACATTTAATTGAATTGTATAAACCAAGGGAACATACCTATTGCTTTGAATGCTTATTTTTGTGCTGAAAACACATTAGCAATTTAGGAGAATGCAATATTTGAACCTGGAAATGTTTGCAGTAGCTAAGTACCTGTTTGGCACTCAGGAAGCCCTGAGTTCGACCCCCAGCATTACATAAACTGGTAGTTGTAGGGCACATCTATAAGCCCAACACTTGAGAGATAGAGGCAGAAAAATCACAAGTTCAAGATCATCCTCAGCCCTGCCTCAAAACAGGGAAAAAGTCAGGAAGACAAACAACAAAAATGGAAATAACTTAATAACTCTTACTGAGAAGTCTGACTAGGAATCTTTACAGAAACAGACAACCTATTGCGACTCCATCATTGAGCTGTGTTACAAATAAACCAATTTTCTTGAGACTATCTGAACTTCCAGAATGTTCGTTTTCACCATTGCAAATTGCTTTGGGTGGGCCCTGCCAAGAGGGGCAAGCCCTAGCAGTGAGTTCTTTTGTCTGATGTTTGTTCACCACAGGTGGTCTGTTAATAACTAAGGAAATCAGCAACCATCCAGACCTGGATCTGGAGTGTCTACTTCTCAGTCCTGAGTTTTCCACATTCTCAAAGAAGTAGCCCAGTGGAAACCTGACAGTAGTCTCCTACCAGTGATTTTCTTGAATCCCAACAGATGTTTTTAAAACCCTAATTCCTAGCCTGGCATAGTACCACTTGCCTTTAATCCCAGCACTGCGAAGGCAGGGGGTTTGTGAAGCCAACCTAGTATAAAGAGCAAGTTCCAGGACAGCCAGGGCTACACAGAGAAATGTTGTCTCAAACAAACAACCTAATTTCCGTCAGTGTGTCTCATTGACGTGGAGCTTGCCTAATATTTAATTGAGACCTGAAGAGGACAGCCTGAAGAATGCTTTGCTGGGGGTGGGGGGGAGTCAGGCGCTGTGTAGGATGTGCTTTTTCATTTCTGTCTCCATTGCTTGGTTTTATTTTAGAAAACACTTTTTTTTTAAACCCACAGACACATCTGCTGGCCACACAAAAGCAAAACCTAAATCAACATGAATTAGAATTAGTTTTCTGTCTGTCTTGGAGAATCATCATTGAAATACAGGCAAAGTTATAAGGTTTCCCTCCCCCCCCCCCCAGCCTCAGCCGCTAGAAATAGATATTAACAGGAGGGGCTCATAAATGAGTGTCAGGGCTGGGGCTGGGGGTCTTATGTGTTCTTCCATTTTTGCCAGCATTCTGCTTCCTGTGGTAAATGCAGGGTTCAAATCCCTGAAAGTGGAAAATAATCTCACATGTGTTAAGAAACGAATGCTTTGATTTTTTTTTTAAGTGCTCTCTGGTGGCAGACCACCCAAGCCTTTGAGAACTAGCGAGATGCAGCTTTCAGGATGCAGCAGTATAATTATAATTATTCAGAGGACATTTACATTCATTTGCTCCTAATTTTGTGAAGCTAATATCATGTGACATGATGGTTATTACTCTGTGCTGGTTTGGGCAACTGAGGACCACAACTGGTTCAGGTGATACCATCATGCTTTTTTCCAAAAAGGCGTATGATGCAGGGGATGGCAGGTTGACTAAGGACAACATCCATTCCTCTTTCAGGCCATTGGTCTGCAAAAGGTGCAACTGGCTCGATTTCTCCAGTCATAGAGCTAACTAAAATAAATGTCGGTTTACCTTTCCAAGGAAGGTGAATCTGCAACTAGCCAGCTGCATCAAGATTTGCTACAAATCCCTAAAAGCCCAGAATGCTAAGCAGGTAATAAATCAGTCACTTAGAAGGAGATTTTACAAACAAACCAACAACAACAATTTAAAAAAGCATTGACTACTCACACAGGACCTTGGCGTATATAAAACAGGAGAAAAGCCTGGTGTCTCTGGCCTCATGTTGTTTTGGGACTTCGGCTGAAGGCAGAGAGATAGTCTTTTGCTGTTTCTCTTACATCATCTTCAATTCAGGGAAGAACAAAAATTCAGGGATGGACAAACTTCCTCTCCTGTGAGGACAGCTATCCATGAGGGTAAGACTATACCCCTAAAGTTCTAAAACCTAACTTACCGTGTTCACTGTACAATAGACCAGAGCTAACACAATGATGGGCTAATCATACGCAGAAGGGGACTGTTTTGTCATACATACCTCGTGTCTTCTATTTAAACTCAAACTTCATGTCAGGATACCGAAGACAAACCTGGAGCAAACACTGGATCTCTTTATTTGTTCCTCTTCCCATTGCAGGCACACTGAAAATAATAATTTAAAAAAATCTCCCTTCTCTGTGTCTCACTATCGTTCATCTCTAATTGGCATACTGAGACATGTGACTAAGCCCGGTCTATTGGGGCTGTCAGAGCCACTTTTGCCTTAAAAACCTCTAGGAAAAGTAGGACCATGGTAAGGAGTGAACCTTGAGATGGAAAGCCAGTTCTCAGAGTTCCAAAGAATGGAAAATACCTTAGCTTTTCCATCAACAAGGACTAGCAATTAGTGGGATCCCAGGAGCTCAAGCTGCACTGACACAATGGAGGAAATGTTATTTTAGAATTTAATATTCAGCAGAGCAGAGAAGGCAGCAAACATTGTTGAGGATAAGAAGAGTAAATACTGATTTTCATAGCCAAAGTGTTTGGAATTCTAGAAGAACCTGGATGCTCCCTGCTTGGAGTCTTTTTTTTTTCTTCTGTATATGAGTATGGTCAAGAAAAATGTGTTCCTCAGAGGCTGTTTGTGCTATAAAATGGTGGCTCATTGGCTCCAACCTCTGGTCTCATCCTTTGATTTCAAGCCACTTTTGTTTAAAATTTGCTTCAGCTATGAAACCTCTTCTCCAACTGATACCCCCTCACCCCCACCCCAGCTAATTTTGCCCTTAGCTAAGGTCCTAGGCAGAGCTAGGGTGAATTTTAAAGAAAGGATATAATTAAAAATAGAGAAATAGTTGAAAGTAAAGAAAGAAAGCAAATAATTAAATAAGTTATTTAAGTGACAAAGCAGGAGGTTCAGTGGTTCCCATTTGGTGATGTCATTCTTGCAAACAGACTCTCAGAATGACACATGGTGAGAGATATGGAATGTAGCTATGTGTCTGTGTGTCTCCATTGGTCTCTCCTTAATGTTCCCAGGATTCAATCAAGGGCCTCTATCTAGTGACTATCCAATCTCCTTAAAGGCCCCCCCCACTAAACACCAGGTTGAGATTTAAAGTGACCCCATCTGCCCACTGTGATGGTATGACTCTGTAAACCCAGCAACTGAGAGGTAGAAATAGGGGATCCGGAGTTGAAGGCTATATAGTAAATTCAAGGCCAGTCTAGATGCATTAGATTCTGTCTCATGGGGGAAAAATTCAAAGTAGACTCATAAATTCCATTATTTCACATTTCATTTGGATAGTAAGATTTATATTTGGTTTCCTGGAGAAGGGAACTTGAAGTGAATGGAGAGTGAAGAAAAAATGTCACTTTTTTTTTTCCTTTTGAAACAGGGCCAAAGCTAGCCTCAAACTATGTAGCCATGGATGCCTTTGAATTCTGGTCCTCCTGACTCTATCGCCCAAGTGATGAAATTACATACTTGTGCCACCACGCTCAGTTTATACAGCTTTGGATGCTCCAGGCAAGCACTCTACAAACATCTTCAGGCTAAGAACAGTCTTCCTTTTATCAATGTGCTGAAGCCAATCCTTTTCTGATGATGAGTAATAGAGAAAAATAAGGAAAAATGGGAGACAGTCTAAGAAGGAAGTGTAGCATGGACAACTTCCTGACAAAGTGGAAGCCTGTCGATGGAGAGACACAGGAAGCAGGGAGGAGACAGACTATCAGACCTGTGGGCCTGATCATTTATAACCCATCCTTAATTTCAGCTACGAAGGGCAGAATTATTTAGATCAGCAATTCTCAACCTGTGGGTTGTAGTCCCTTCAGGGGTCTCATATCAGATATCCTGCATATCAAATGTTTACATTATGATTCATAACAGTACCAAAATTGCAGCTATGAAGTAGCAGTGAAGTAATTTTATGTGGTTGGAGGTCACCATAACATGAGGAACTATAATAAACAGTCACAGCATTAGGTAGGCAGGTTGAGAACCACTGATTTAGACTATTATGAAGAATAAGGGATGAATTTTTACACTGGACAAAAAGGAGAAGTTCACCATGACTCTAAATTTATTCTCAAAATGTATGAATGTATTTGATCACAGAGTCTAAAGTTTTCTTTTGGATAGATGCTATCAATGGCTGTTGACATGCTGAAATAAATTTTATTATGGTTCTCTTTGACTTTATTCCTTTTGCAGTTCTAGCCAATCACTGTACCAATTTGGGAAGGGAATTAGGTAAAAGTGGGTTATACTGTATCTGAATTTTATGTGAGAATAGGAATGGTGGAGGCTGGGGAGATAGCCTAGTCAGTAAAGCTCTTGTCATGCAAGCATAGGACCAAGTCCAATCCCTACTATGCATGTAAATGGTTGGTATAGTGTGCTTTATGTGTAATCTAAGCACTATAGAGCTAGAGAAAGATAGATCACTGGGACTTGGTGATCAGCAAATCTAACCTACTTGGTAAAACCCAGGCCCGTGAGAGATCTTAAGTTTTTTATTTAAAAAAAAAAGTGAACAATGCCTGAGAAACAAACACAGGTTGACCTCCACCCTCCAAACACATATGTACATACATGCACACACAAACACATTCACACATACACACAAAAAGAGATAGGAAAGTGGCTACTGTAAACCACTTGTCATAAACAGGGCACAGGACCAGCGATTGAGCTGGCTGTACTTCAACCCTAGATGAGCATGGGGACAATGTAGAGTTTTGCTGAGCTCCAAGGTTGCAGAACAGAGCTGGAACCCACTCTGAACCTCTCTAGTCTTACCTTCCATTGTACAGATGAAGAAACTGAGGCCCAAGGAAGTTATGGGATGTAGCACAAAACATATACCACTATGGCCTGGTTACACCACACTCTTTAAATGAACAAAGAGTTCTAGAAGTAAATGTTGTACCATCATACTGTTTTTAAACAATTTACTATGCAACTTCATGTTTACAAATCCCTGAAGAATGAGAGAGTGATAATGTGTTAAACATGTTTCTCAGAGAATCCTGCATTCCTTTGACCTAAATTTATACTACCTCAAAATGGAAAGTTGCATTATTCCCTTAGAGTTCACATGCTATTTAAGCAAAAGAGTTGGCCAAAGAATCAGAAAACATATAATGAAAACAAACAAACCTGAAGTCTTATCCTGAAGGATAGCACCTTCCACATAACCATAAATCTATCCCTAACTTCATTGGCCAGACTTCGAGGAAATGAACTGTGATTCTTTTGAACAATCAAGCTAATCCCTAAGAAATCAAGGATTGCCATGCCAGAGCCATTTTAAAAGGCTCAGGGACCTAGCTAGTCCCCTAGGTGACATTACCAATTCCCATTTCTGTTTTCTCCACCTGTGAAAGAGGCATGGAAAGGCAAGTTTCATTTTCTCAGAGTTATTATGAATGTAAAATATTGTACAGTGTATGTAAAGCTCTTGCATGGCTTTAAAAGCTTCACAAATGAGAAGGGCTGTGGCTATTACATGTGCACATGGGGTTTCCAAGCTTAAAGGAATGGAACGATTTCAGGAGATGTCTGTCTGTGCTGGGGCTCACATGGACTCGCTGATTAGTGTGAAGTAGCCTGCTTCCTCCCTCTGGGTGAAACCAACAGGGAAGCCAGAGGTTTCAGGAACTTCCATACAGATGTTTTCAGCATGCTTTCCACTTTATACTGAACCACAGTGGTATTTCTCCATTTCCCCCAAAGAATCGAAAAAATAGAAATGCTTCAGTGCAAAGCATTGAAAACTCTTAGTCACAGAAAATATTCATAATGATTTAGAGAGGTTTCTGGATTCTTGGGATGTTTCTTCCCAGAGGGATGGGGATTTTTTTTCCATTCTTTCATTTCCACTTCAATCTTTAAAATAAAATGAAAAAAAAAAAACCTTGTTAAAGATTCTCCAACTCTGGGCCACCAGGAACACACCCAGGGCCACAGCCATACATGTTGGGTTGAACATTCTTGGCCACTTGGGAGACTATACAGCATGAGAAACACTTGAATATCTCATCCAAAAGGTCTCTAGAAAGAAATCATTGTCAGGTGAGATAGCTCAGTTGGCAAAGTACTTGTCTTGAAAACATGAGGATCTGACTTTGATTCTCAAAACTCACATTAAAAGCTGGACACTAGGGTCTAGAGAGATGGCTCGGTGGTCAAGAGCACTAGCTGCTCTTGCAGAGGACCTAGGTTTGATTCCCAGCATCCAAATGGCAGCTCACAACCCCTTGAAACACTACTTCCAGGAGATCCAATGCCCCCTTCTGGCCTCCATGGGCACTACACATTTAGGTAGAACATCCATACACATAAAATTAAAATTAATAAATCTTTTAAAAAAAAAGCTGGGCACAGAAACCTGAGCCTATTGGTTCAGCACTGAAGTGGTGGAAACAGTGAGATCCCTGTGTCTTGGTAGCCAGCAGCCTAATTTAATCAGCAAGCTCCTGGTCAATGAGAGGTCCCATATGATGGATCCTCTGTTGGCTGGCTCTGGAGGAACAATACCCAGGTTGACCTCTAGCTTTCCCATTCACACCTCCACACACACATGCACCCACACAAACCAACACACAGTCCCATATACACACACAAGAGGGTGGGGGAGGAATTGTTCTTAGAATGCAGACTTATGCTAGGTGATGATTTGGAGGACAAATTAAAGAAAGTGAGGATTTGCTTCAGAAGAGATGCTGTTGAGAAATAAGGGTAATTCTGTTATTGGGCATCTTTAGTAGTGTTTATAGGATTGAATTGAGATTGAAACTATTATTGCTAGGAGAACCAGTCACTCTCAGTAGCTATAAGAGGGGCATATTTGATCCTTATCTTGTAATAGTTAAGTTTTCTCACATGTGCTGACAGAGCAGGTTTGTATCTGACTTTACCCATCCTGGTCACAGAAGAGCTTTGTCTGGCATTTGGAAGGTCTATAAAATATTTACATTCAGCCAAAGAACTCCAAGCTTAGCTGTAAGTCCTTGGTCAGCTTTATTGAGCAACACCAAGGACAACTGATTGCGCCAGGTTGGCAGGGGCTTTTCTTTACTCTTTTAGTTTTTACGCTGCAAGAAATTACAGATAACCAAGGCATTTCAGTAAATTTGCAGAACATACACACTCCAGTAGCCCCCATGCCAATCCAGAAGCAGAACTTTGCCAGTCATTCTGGAAGCTTCTGTCTCAGTCACAGCCCCCAAAGCAGTCATAATGTTGACTTCTCTAGACATTGGATTCATGCTCATTTGTAAAAACTTGGTAAGTCTTTTAAATGTCTTTTCTTATAGATGATCTGCTGAAAATCAAAGCTATATTTCCTGTTCACATTCAGATCAATCCTGACCTCTGTCCTTTTTCTCTCTCTCAGTGACATCTGGATCCAGAGACCTAAATAGACTCAAGTTCAATAGCTTTGAGTGTTTATAGGAGGATTTTTGTTCCTTTCTCAAGAGGCATATTAGGCTTCATTGTCACTTGAGCTATTCTTTGTGAGAAAAGAATGTGCATAGCCTGTTTTCAGGTGAAATACGAACTTTAACATCACATCCTCAACCCCTGAGGAGAGCAGCTGTGATTAGGTAATCCTGTCCACAGGAAAGCCAGAAAACAGGGTTGAGGAAGCCCACTTGGAGCACAAAAATTGGGGAATGTGAACTTGAGACTGATCTAAAGGTCTCCTTTTCCAAAAGTTCTGTGAATAGTTTCCCTTCTCTGATATATGTAGAATGGGAAATGCCTATCGTCAAAAAAAAAAAAAGTCCTTTAAATAGAGTGTGGTGACATCTGGCACAGATCAGTTCTTTGTGATATGATGGAAAAACACATGGCCTATTATAATATAAAAATTACACACTGGGACTACTCTGAATAGACCATAGGCTTTTGTGCTGACATCCCACCATCTACACTCTTCAATAGCCACCTTGTCACTGAGTCAATGAAATAAGTGGGAAATATACAATCCCTGTGACTGAAATGATATTGCACCATTAATAATGGAGTCATTCCCTCCAAAACCAATATTTCGTAGCATCTATTTTATGAGATTACCTAATCACAGCTGCTCTCCTCAGGGGTTGAGGATGTGATGTTAAAGTTCGTATTTCACCTGAAAACAGGCTATGCACATTCTTTTCTCACAAAGAATAGCTCAAGCGATAAAGAGTTCAACTAGCATGAGAGCATTAATGTTTTCCCCAAGTGAACAACTACTATGACTTTTTGTTCATATATTACATCACATCCCTACAGTAATTACTTTTCTTGTTGCTGGGATCAAATGTCTGACAAGAAGCATCCTAAAGTAATAGGCATGGTGGTGTGTCTTTAAGCCCCAAACTCAAGACCAGACTGGTTTACATAGCAAGTTCAAAAACCAACCAGAGCTACATAGTAAGACCCTCCAAAACCCTCCAAAAAGCATCTTTTTTTTTTGGGTTTTTTTTTTTTCGAGACAGGGTTTCTCTGTATAGCCCTGGCTGTCCTGAAACTCACTCTGTAGACCAGGCTGGCCTCGAACTCAGAAACCCACCTGCCTCTGCCTCTCCAAAAAGCATCTTAAAGGAGGAAGGGTTTACTTTTCGCTCACAGTTTGAGGTGATACAGTCCATCAAGGTAGTGGAGGCATGGCAACAGGAACAGGAAGCAACTGGTCACATGGTCACAGAAAGCAGAAATGCTTGATAGTATTCCTCTCTTGTCATGAGTTGAAGACAAGTTTGTGAAATGGAGCTACCCATATTCAGGGTGGTCTTCCCTCCTCAGTCAGACCTTTCTAGAAACACCTTTGTAGACATCCTAGGGGTATGTGTCCATGCTGATTAAAATCCAGTCAAGTTGACAATGAAAATGAACCATCACCCTCCCTGTCTCAGCCAAATCCCACCCAAAAAAACAGGAACTCATGCCAATTATTTTAAGAGTGAATTTAGTATGAGAATTTATTAAGTTTGCATTAGCAGACTGAACACAACAGTTAAAGTGAACCCCAAGTTATGTCAGAGATTATAACTGTAGGAAGCAGCCCCTCCACTTAGGGTTTGATGGGAACCAGAGGAAGAAGTTGTGGTTATCTGAATCTAGAATACTGAAGAAGAATCCCCATGGGGCTGTTACCCAGACCTCTGAGGGAGAAAAATCATCAGAAGGGTATGTATAGTTGAAAGTGGATGGATGAAGAAGTTCTGACAATGTGTAGGAGAGGAAAGCAATCCCCCAGAGTTGTTTCTGGGTAGATACTTACAGAAATCTCAATTAATAGAAAGAAATCCATCCTTGTCTTTTCCCCAATCTCTTCACAATTCTGTAGTGCGCTTTTTTTTTTCAAAGGTTACTAGAAAGCAACTGACAAGGCAGGAAAAGGAATGCAAAAGGTGGCTTAGGGCTGAAAGACAATAGTTTAACCATCAGCATCCTTTGTTCTTCTGACCAGACAACTGCAATTCCCCTTATTCCCAATGAAAGTACCAACTCAATCTTCGGGAAGCTTATTTATCAATCCAAACGGGAAGGTCTGACGGATTTATTGGGAAAACGAACTCTGTAATGTGATATCCGGATATGACAGGTGCTATGCAGAAAAATGAAGCAGAAGGAGTAGCAAGCGATATGGGGAGCATTTCAGCGACAGGCCATCTGAGCAGGTACACAGTGAAAATGGTGCTTCATGGAGACAGTTCTCCATAGGTCTCTTGTAGGCCTGTCATCTTTTAGGCACAGCAGATGTTGTCAGCTTTTGGTCCAGATTGTCTTTCCAGTGACTTTTGTTTATTGGTTTGAAGTTAGAGATGCGTTTCTTTGAGGGAAGGTTCCTAATAAAACAATGTTCTCCCTTGAAGCAAAGGTTGAGTCATTTATTTATTACTTTTCTGGTTGCGATGGCAAAAGAAACTTAAGGAAGTTCATTTTGCCTCACAGTTTGAGAGTGCAGTCCATTGTGGTGTGGGATAAGCATGGTAGCAGGAGCTTCTGGCAGCGTGTCACATTGCACCCATGATCAGGAAACACACAGAGAGATGAGTACTAGTGTTCCACTCCCCTTCTTCTTTGTATTTACCATTATCCCACTTCAACTAACCCAATCAAAAAATGCCCTCATATACCCAAAGGTTTATCTCCTTGGTGATTCTAGACCCTGTCAAGTTGACAATCAGTGCTATCACAGGCAGATTTGCTTGCAGTGGTAGGAAATCCCAAGTTCTGGTTTCCTCAGATTTGACACAGTATGGCAGAGTATGATTTGGCCTACATATATAGCATCTACTTAGACCTACTTCTATGTCATCCTATGCGATGTGGGAACAAAAAGAAATGATACCAACTGTCAGTCTCTGTTCTATTGCTGTGAAGAGACACCATAACCATGGCAACACTTATAAAGGAATATAGTTAATTGGGTCTGGCTTATTGTTTCAGAGAATTAGTCCATTGTCATCATGGCAGGAAGGGTAGTGGCACATAGGCAGACATCCCACATACTAAAGAAGTAGCTGAAAGTTCTATGTTCGGATCCACAGGCAGCAGGAAGAAAGAGATACTGGGCCTGGCTTGAGCATTTGAAATCCCAAAGCCCACTTCAAGTGACACACTTCTTCCAACAAGGCCACACCTAGTCCAACAAGGGCACATCATCCAATCCTTCTCAAGTATCGACACTCTCTGATTACTAACCATTCAAATATCTGAGCCTATTATGGCTATTCTTAATTAAAACACCACACCAACCAGCATTCCCCTTAGAAAAACTAACACGCCCTTTGTGGGTGTGTCAATGAGAGCACACACACACACCCCCAACCATTCACAGTTTCAAAAGTCGAGTTAATCCCACTGAAAGATACCTTTGATTATCAAGGGCACACAAAGATGAAGATTTTTAGCAAGTACTGGAGACTTCTTAAGGTGGAAATCAAGTATGTTTTGAATCCTAGGACAAGTAAGTAAAAGAAAAATTCTTGCATCTATTCTTAAATAAGCATTCCAGGTAACCAAATAAAGTTCTAGATATTTCTGAAATATCTACTGAGTAAAAGTCTGTTAAGACTTCAAAGTGTTGTCTTATCCACACTTTTCCTCAGATATGGGTTTCTGACACATTTTCTGTGCTGCTGGGTAAGACATTCTAAGTTTTCATCCCTGGTTTCTATGTGTTGTAAAATTATACACAAAGATAAAAAGATGGATTGTCATTCAAACCCCTGGACAAATCTTGGCAGAATACAGATGAACAAAGTAGCTCCTGCTGATTGTGTTTAATCTCCAAGTGACAGTGACACATGATTTTTAACAACAGTTGGGGAGTAATGTAGTGAGATTTTGACATCAAAATTTCTCACATATCTTTCCAAATTCATAATTAACTCGGTTGTACAAAACTGACAAACCTCCAAAAGGGACTCAAGTAAAAGAAACTGCATATCTGGCTTCTTACAATTTTTTTCTCAGCAAGCAACATCTTTTCTTTCTGGGGATACTTGCCATTTTACAACAGGATTTGGCTCATAGTCCATCCTCATGTGGAGAAGGGCTAAGTGTATATAGACAATAGTCTCATCAACTGAGAATTCAAGACTCAAAGAGTATCAAACTGGTTCACAGTGTACAGAAAAAATGTTTTATTTTGGATGTCTTGATTCATTTTGTGCTGTGATAAAGGAATACCAGAAAGTGGGTTATTCATTTAAAAAAAAAAAAAGAAGTTTGTTTCTCACAGTTATAGATGCTGGGAAACTCAAGAACAAATTGCTAGAATCTGGTGGGGCCCTTTTTTAGTGTGTCATCACATGGACAAAGGAAGAAAAGCAAGAAAGAGGATCAATGTTGTACCTTCCCATGGCAGAAAGGAAGAAAGCATCCCTACTTCTCTGAACCCCTTCTATAGTAGCACTAATCCATTTATAAAACTGGGGCTTTAATCTAAGTATCTCCCACTGGACTTCATCTCCCACTGGTGCTCTTGCGTGGAGCATTAAGTTTCCAACACTCTACTTTAAGTAGATACATCCAGCAGCCCATATCATCTTCCCTCTAGAAGGCCACGCTGTAAACTATATTAGCTGCTACAGAAGAAGTCTACACACTCCTCTTCCTCAAAGCTCAAATCAGCCAGCATTCACTGGATCTAATTTACTAATTAAAAGCAGAAGATATGTAGCTAAAAGGCTGAGACAAGCAGCCGCAATGGTAGTAAACATGAAAGCATCCATCCATCATGTTCCTAATGAGGAGGTGGGGTCTGGCTAAGCTTTACTGAAGTAAAATTTAATAACATAAGATTCTCCAATTCAAGTCAGTAGGAAGTGATGTATTTAGAGAAATGATAAGACATAGCCAAGTGTGGGTGTAAGCTTTTCAAGAGAGAGTTAATTGCCTTTACCATAGCCAATATATGATTTTGATGGGTTCTGTGGTTACATGGTCAAGTGGTTGCTAAAGGGCAGGGAAGGTAGCTGTTTGCACAGTGCTTGCTGCGCAAGCCCAGGAGTTCTAGTCCTAGACCCTATAGAAAGGGAAAAAAGCTGGGCCTATTGGCCCATGCTCACAATTCCTAGTCCCAGTGTTGGAAAGCTGGAGACAAGTCGATGGTTCCTTTAGCCTTACTGGCCAGCAAGGCCAGCCTAATCCACAAGAGTCAGGAGAGTGAGAGAGCCTGCCGTCCAAAAGAAAATGTTGAGCACCCAAGCAAGCATATCTGAAATTAACTCTGGTCTGCACGCATATTCTCTCTTTCTCTCTCCTCCCTCCCTCCCTCCCCCCCTCCCTCCCTCCCTCCCTCCCTCTCTCTCTCTCTCTCTCTCTCTCTCTCTCTCTCTCTCTCTCTCTCTCACACACACACACTCTTACTCTCACATGCGCATGTGTGTGCACACACACACATACACACACACACACACACATACACACACACGTTTGCCAAGGAATATTAAAACAGTAATGAGATGACTAGGTAGTCAGGTAGTTCCTCATGTGTATTGAATAAGATTACAGCTGTTTATTAGATTCACAGGAAACTGCAGGTTTTCTGTGGGTAAGGGGTAAGGGAGGCCACACTCTAAGGTCCTATAGGCTTTGACTTTAAGCAGATTCATTGCTACTTTCTCAGTCTTATTCAGAAGCTCACTGTATAAAAGGAATACTGTTTTCATGGGAGCAAACTTCCCAGCAGATGCCCAGGCTTCTCAGAGGGAATGAGCTTGCCCCAACTGTGATAGAGATAGATTTCCTGGGGTGTTGGAGGTTCACAAGACTCAGTGGGTCCTCATAGATGCTGCCTTTCTAATGTGCCCACTGATGCTGCTCCGTACCACACTCTGTGACTGATATGGGACTAGTCTCATGGGAACATTGTTTTTCCTATCATTGAAAATAGATTCTTTTCTCATACACTGTATTCTGATTGTACTTTCCCCTCCCTCTACTCCTCCCAGGTTCTCTCTACCTGCCCTCCCCCTCCAGATCTACTTGCTTTCTATCTCTCATTAGAAAGGAACAGGCTTCCTAGACATCAACTCACAGTAAGGAGTCCCATAAAAATGCCAAGCCAATAGCTGTGAAGAGACACCATGACCAAGGCAACTCTTAAAAG
Organism: Grammomys surdaster; assembly: GCF_004785775.1. NCBI lineage: Eukaryota > Metazoa > Chordata > Mammalia > Rodentia > Muridae > Grammomys > Grammomys surdaster. Next base: position 4,794,009 of record NW_021604589.1, on the reverse strand, counting down.
GACACCATTTAATTGGGGCTGGCTTATAGGCTCAAAGGTTCTGTCCATTATCATCAAACCAGGAAACATGGCAGCATCCAGGTAGGCATGGTGCTGAAGAAGAAGCTGAGAGTTCCATCTTGTTCCAAAGGTAAACAGAAGACTGACTTCCAGGCAGCTAGGATGAGGAAGGATCTTAAAGCCCATGCTCACAGTGACACACTTCCTCCAACAAGGCCAAATCTACCCAACAAGGCCAAACCTAGTCTGACAAGGCCATACTTTTCTAAATAATGCCACTCCCTGGGCCAAGAATTTTCAAACCACCTTTAGTATATATAATAACATTATATATACTATTATATATATAATATATGTGGTGGTTTGAAAACAAATATACATACACACAAAGCAGGGGATCTGGTGCAGACCAGTGAAGACACAGGCCACTTCAGTCTCTGTGAATTCAAATCACCTTTCCTGGGTCGATTCAAGGGGTCTTGCCCTCCTGGTATCTGTCCTCCATCCCCTCTGGCTCTTTCTGCCTTCTCTTCCATGGGATTCCCTGAGCTTTGAGGCGGGGGATTTGATAGAAACCTCCTATTTAGACACTCTCTCCATGTAATGCCTTGCTGTGGGTCTTTTCATTTGTTCCCATCTGCTGCCAGAGGAAGTCTCTCTAATGATGACTGGATAAAGCATTGATCTCTGAGTAGAGCAGAATATCATCCGGAGTCATTTTATTGATACTTCTTTTTAAAAACCAGTAGTATTTGGTTTTACTCTAGGTCTCTGGGCTATCTAGTTTCTGGTTCTTGGTTACTCAAGCAGTGTTGGGTATGGGTTCCATCTTGTGGAGTGGGCCTTAAGTCAAATCAGACATTTATTGGCATCACATACACGTTATAGAATTCCCAGCTGGAAGGTTCTAAAACACTAACAACCTTTGGCCAGAAAAGTTCTATGTCTGAGACCATGTGCCAACAAAAGAGAGCTCAGATCAGCTGCCAAGGCTGCTCCTTGGTTTTGTAGACATGAGGATGGAGAGGATATCCCTGAGAATGTGAGGAGAATAAGGGAGTGGAATCTGCTCACTATGATCATGGCATACACAATGTATTCACACACAGGGAGTCGGTACTTCTTAGAGCACTTATTAGAGTACTAAATACAAAGTACTACACACTTTATTTGTTTATTTGTTGCCTGTTTGTTTGGTTTGGTTTTTGAGATGGAATCTTATTCTACAGCCTCAGCTGGCCTAGAACACACTGTACACCAGGCTGGCTTAGAACCTAAGGCAATCCTCCTGCCTCTGCCTCCTAAGTGCTGATATTCTAGGGCATGTACCATCATTCCTGGTCTCTCTCTCTCTCTCTCTCTCTCTCTCTCTCTCTCTCCCTCCCTCCCTCTCTGTCACTCTGTCTCTCTGTCTCTCTCTGTCTCTGTCTCTCTGTCCCTCTGTCTCTTTATCTCTGTCTCTGTCTCTGTCTCTCTTGGGGGGGGTGCTATAGGGCTCTGTACAAATGTGTGGCTGTGGCTCTGTGTCTGTGTGAGTGCAAGTGCAAGTGGACATCAGAGGTCAACCTCAGGCACCATCCCTCGGTTCTATCCACTCTGTTCTTTGCTTGTTCGCTTTTGGCTTTTTGTTGTCACTATTGTTTTTGAGACAGCAGTCTCTGACTTAGGACCTAAGGCTCCATGACTCAGCTAGGCTGGCTGGCCAGTAAGGCAGAGGAATCTACCTGCCTCTGCCTCCCCAGTGCTTGGATTCAAAAGATGTACCACCACAAATGGCTTTGTTATATGGGTTCTAGGAGTCAAACTGAAGTCCTTGTGCTTGCATGGCAAGCACTTTGCTGGCTGAACTGTCTTCTCAGCCAGTATTCCATCTTAAAGCTACATGTTCAATCTATAATGCTGGACCAACCTTTTAACAGTGGCTGTCTTTGCATCAAGACAATTGAGACACATGGGTTTTTCTGGTTCTCTATTTTAAGCATCCTCTGTATGGCTCTGAGTCATTACAATAAGCATATTTCACATACATAGAGTCAGGCTATACCACCTGGCCGGTCTTTGATGTAACCAAGCTCCTCCATTTCTACACCATTAGGCAAATACCAAAGCACAAAACTTCCTTGCTCACTTGATAAGTATCTCCTCCACTTTCAAGCCCAGTTTTCAGGCCAACTCTTCCAGGAAGCCCCTCTAGGAAAAGCCCAAGGCTAAATATGGACACTATAACCCCAATATCCCATGCACTCTCTGATGAGTTTTGCCACAATCTATTGTGGGATTTAAGTTTTCCCTATAATTTCTTCCATATGACTTCCAGTGAGCAACTGTGAGGTCTAGTTCCAAAGGCAGGAAAGGAAGATGGTCTCCGGAGGCCAAGAAGTTGAAGATGCATGGAACCACACAGGCAGATATAACATATTTATTCAACCTAGGGAAAGACCACTAGGCAAGCAGGCATTGGCAGGCACCCAGACATATGCCAATACACACAGGCTGCGCATAGGCACACACAGACTGGCCCATAGGATCCATGGAGGTAGACACACAGACCCTATAGACACATACACACACACACACACACACACACACACACACACACACACAGAGGCTAGCAAAGGTGAGAATTCAAGGAAAGGTGAAGGTCCCTGACCTCAGGGTCATATTTCTACAGAATCACAAAAAAGTGGCACTCCGCCAAGAATCGCAGATTCCACCTTTGCTTACTTTGGGGTTCCTCAAATATCTGATGTCAGTCATTTTGAGCTAACTCACAGCCCTATGTCCACAGTTGGCTATATTTTAACTGACTCATACTGGATAGTCATATCAGCACCATGTTGCCTAGGCCTTCTGTTCACAACCATAACTTAAAGTAGATTATTATTTTTTCCCCTCCTGCATCTGTGACTTCCAGCTTGGAATGCATTGTATAGTAACCTCCCAATCCATGCATTCAGTGAATCTTTTTTTTAACTTAATGTTTTATTATTTGGAAATTTCACAGAACAAACACCGATCCCATTCACTTCCCAGTCCTCCCAGGTCTACCCCTCCCCCACCACAACCTTTATGACTACCCCCAAAACAAGAAAAAAATAGCAAGTTTAATTTACATGACCCAAATATTCACTGGAGCATGGTCAAACTCCCAGTGGCCAGCCCCTTAAAGAAAACTGGGTCTTTCCCCGTACACCACACCTGCCAGAAGCCATCAGCTGTGAAGAGCTACACTTCAGCATCCTTATCACAATTTTTAAGAGTTCTCTCCAATGGCCTCTCGTCTAGACTGTTTCCTTTTGGAGGGGGCTCAGAGAGAGAGACTGTCACAGAAGCCTTCTATGTCTCTCATTCTCAACTATGAGTCTGTGGTTATCCATACCACTGGGGAAAAAAAAAGCTGCCTCACCCTTTTTTATAGTCAACATGAGCACAGACAAGGACTTCCATATGGTTTCTGGCTACAGCATGGACCACAGTGTCGCTATTTGTAGTTTCACCATTCTCTGCATACCCAGCTCTGTTCCACCATCATTCGGCATGAGTCCACTTTTTAAAAGCATCTTCCCATGGACCTGCCCTTCTCTAGTTTTTCCAGAAACACTGAGGGCTCTTCAGACTTCTCTGCTGTTGCCTTGTCTCCTCTTGGGGCCTCCATGGGTCTCTCAGGTTTTTCAGAGCTACTTCAAGGTGGCAGAAGCTACGATCACATCCAAATTTCAGATTTTCATCCTTGATGGTGATGGCTTGTTTCTGGATCTGGTTCTACAGCACCGGCTCCTCCACTTGCTTCAGAAGCTCACAGATGGAGTAATGGACCAACTCAAGATGTAGGTTCTGGGCCTGGATGGCAACTAAGTTGGTCATCCCACCTAGCTCAAAAAAAAAAAAAGTTGTTGAGGCCAGGCTGGGCTCAAACTCACTATACAGCCATGGATGATCTTAAATCTCTGATCTTCCTGTATCACCTCCAAGTGCAAGGATTATAGTCATGTGTCACCAAGCCCAATTTGTGGGGTACTGGAAATAAAAACAGGGCATATAACATACAATGCTAGACAAACACACTACCAACTGAGCTACCTCCTCATCCTTTAAAGAATCCCTTTTACTGGATAGATAACATACATGTTCTTTCTCAAACATGATGGGTCTGGATTTCAGCTACTACCATCTGATATTGTGTTGTGTGGGCTACAATGTAACCCAAATCAGGGCTGCAAACTGTGGTCAGAATGGTTTACCACAGCTTTTATTCTAAGCCAAGTTCTTAATTAGGCTTAAGAGCACTCAAGTTACTACTTGCAAGGCACTACAATGAATTACTGAGTAAACCGAAGCTGAAGTTCCTGTTTCCGTGTTTGATTTTTCAACGGCCTCACATCCCTGGTTAGATCTAACAGGAGCTGCCTTCAAGCTCACACTGAGGCCTAGACCTCCATTTCCTGCTGACCTAGATTCTCCAGCTGCCAGGTCATTGAAATTCACCTGGTGATTTGGAGAGCCTAGCTCACTCAGTCTTGTTAAAGCAGACAGCTCCCCATCCCTACCCTGGATCCTCTCACCATCACCATCTCTGCTGGAGCGCTCAAACTCAGCAATCCCTCCCTGGAGGGAAAGGCTGGGATGAAAAAAAAAATACATTGCTCTGCTAAAGAAGGCCAGAGAGCAAAGTGGCAAGACAGACAGGCCAGAGCAAAGGTACACTTCGTTTTGATATCTGACAAATACCCAGGGACCATAGCCTAGCCATGTGGAAAATAGGTAAGAATGAACACCCAAAAGCCTACCTAGCTTCTCTGACCCAAACCATAGTCTGTTAACCTCATAAAATCTCAAGGTAGCAGCCACTATGCTCACGTGACAATGAAGTAAAATGACTTAGTCAATTCTTCCATGACACTAGCTGTACGTGAAAGGCTCCATAGTCACACACATGGCCAGTGGCTACGATACTGGACAGCACAGACAGAGAATATTTTTTTGTCCTTGCACAAATTTCTGCTGGACAAAACTAATCTACTAGTCGGGGAACAAGGAAAATTCTGTGCTCTTTGTCCTTCACTCAGTACGTCCTGAGAACCTTCTTTCTGATTGTTTTGTTTCTCAGACATTGCTAGTGGGAGTGGGGCAGGGAGGGGTTGCCCTTGAAGGCCAGGGCTCTGCATAGAATGAAAGGAGATTCACACTAGCTAAATTCGGTGAATTCACCATCTTCAAGTTGTGATCTTTCCAGCAGAATGCCTCTTCTGCCTTGGCCTCCAATCCCTAGGGCTGAGCAGCCGCTAACCAGCTTCACATGGCCCGTAGCCATCCGGACATATTCCACACAAATGAAAGCAAGATTTCTGGAGTGAAAGAAAAGCATGCACTTCTGACATGGGTTTTTAACGATCTTTCCATATGGGAGGCCTGGGACACTCCTCTGCGTCTCAAATGCTGTGGTTTCTAACATTTTGAAAGCAGCTTTGAATACTTCTAGATATTTTATAGGCTGAAGAAATTGTGGCCTCATTTTATAGCATACCATAAGGAATCTCACCATCATGCATAAAAACAATAAGTCCAGATTAAAGGCATATATTCTTAGAATGGCTATGGCCTACTTCTTTTTTTTTTTTTTAAAGTGTAATAAAAAAAACTTTTAAAATAAAATACATACAGCACCTTCACTATAGTCAGGGTATAGTGAGGATCAAGGAAGGATATAAAAGAATGCTTCTTAAAATACAGCTCATGTGCATATGAGTGTGCATGTGTGTGTGTGTGCAGGCATGTATATACAAACACTGAATTTCTTTGTTTTCAGAATCTCCATTAATGTCAAGAAGATGACAGAAATAATGATAAGCCCATCCCCAAGAGCTCTGAATCTCAAAAGGGATCATCAGTTTGGATACAGCTTAAATTTAAGAAGCACCAAGCTGTCCAGTGGATAGCCCAATACCCAGAAGTACACAGACAGTAAAAACTGGTGTCCATGCCCGTGTGTGTGTGTGTGTGTGTGTGTGTGTGTGTGTGTATGTGTGTGTGTGTATGCTTTACTTTTCCCAGTAATCCTTTTTCAGAGACCCTAAATATAAATTATGAAGAAATGCCACTGACTCAAATAAACACATACTACACTCTACAAACTATCAGACACATTCTTTTTATTTTTTTTAATTTAACTGGATTATGTAGTTAATGTGTATGGGTATTTCGTTTGCATGTATGTCTGTCCACCACACGTGTGGCTGATGCCCATGGAGCCTCGAAGAAAGTATTGGATCCTCTGAGACTGGAATGACAACTGGTTGTGAACCACAATGTGGGTAGTGGGAATGAAACCAGGATCCTCTGAAAGAGTAGCCAGTGCTTTTTACATGAACCATCTCTCAAGCCCTGTATTCTTTTAGAATTAACAATACTTCATGAGTTATTTTAGAAAATACCAAGGTCTATTATTTTATCTGTTTATAGCAGATCATCTTTCAGTAATAAATTTAAGACAAATACAAATTATATTTTTAAACTTATCAGTAGCTATAAATATGTAATTACAAATAAAGCTATCAGGTGCTTCTTATATATTTTATGAAAATAGATGAATCATTGCAAAGAATTTTTTGTTTGTTTATTTGTTTTTGGTTTTGTTTTGTTTTGTGGTTTTGTTTTTTTATTTTTTTGAGACAGTGTTACTTTGTGTGGCCCTGGCTATCCTAAAAATTTGCTCTATAGACCAGACTGGCCTCAGATTCACAGAGATCCACCTGCCTCTGCCTCCAGAGTGCTGAGATAAAAAGCATGTGCATCAGCACCGCCAGGCTCAAAGGTTCTTTTGAATATATTGATTGGAAGAATATTTCAACATACAAAATTACATTAAGAATAAGTTTGTTCTCTTCTCTCTCTCTCTCTCTCTCTCTCTCTCTCTCTCTCTCTCTCTCTCTCTCTCTCTCTCTCTCTCT
>NW_021604589.1:4785789-4787052 GCF_004785775.1 Grammomys surdaster | reverse complement strand
TCTCTCTCTCTCTCTCTCTCTCTCTCTCTCTCTCTCTCTCTCTCTCTGCCATGGTGAACTGTACCCCTTCAAACTGTGAGTCAAACAAACTTTCTTAAAAAGAAAAGAAAGAAGGAAGAAAGGAAGAAGAAAGAAAGAAACAAACAAACAAAGGAAGGAAGGAATAAGAGAGAAAACTGGACAAAAAAATAGAAGCAACCACTAGTGAACTGCTCTGTATATATACTGTGGTCACAAATTTGACTTTGGCTTTTAAGCGGCCAACCCAAAGACAGGAACACAGGTAATTTGATGAGTCAGTGTCGATAAGAAATACACCAACTCTTAGGAGCTCCTGTTCTCTCCCAGTCCTAGCAAAGAGCACAGCACAAAAGTGGTAGAGGGCCTCACTGATGGCTAAAATGACAAAGAAGTTTGCTGTTTAATCTTCTAATGTAAGGTGCAAAAGAGGACCTCACCCTAAGATGGCGACGGCTGCCCGAACGCCGTAGAGTAAACAAATCCATATTTGGCATTTAGGCTGTGCCGGCCAGTGGTCTGACATGATGTGTCATGATGAGACCTATGGAGAGCCGCCACGTGGCGTGTTTGCTGTAGATGTCTGCAGGGAATATAAGCCGTGCCCGGGATGGGATCGGGGCCATCTTCCAGCTATCTGTAGAGTGCTAAAGCTTCCTGAGTAAACTGCCTTGAGAAGGAACCTGGTGTCCTGCGTCTTCTTCCCGCTGGTCGGGGTCAGCGTGGCACATTCTAATACGGTCAATGGAAATGCCCAGTTCTAAAGGTTCCAAGTCACAATTCACGGCAAGGGGCTTAAGGATCGATTTATCTTTGTGCAGTTAGACTTTTGATGGATTGTTTAGTCTGAGGATGAATTGACAAGCTGTGGCTCAGATGCAGAGAGGAATATGTGGGAGCCTATTTCAACCAACTGGAGAGATGTTTTAAATGAAAGAAGCACATTCCTTCTCCCCCTGAAATTGGACTTTTGTCTTCATATATTTAACAGAAACCTGGAGTTGAAAAGATAGCTCAGGGTTAAGAGCATTCACTGCTCTTGCGGATGACCTGAATTTGGTCTTCAACACCCACATTGGGCAGTTTACAACAGCCTGCAACTCCAGCTCTGGAACTTAGTGCCTCTGGTCTTCACAGACAACTGAAGTCACATATGCATACCTGCACAGACAGACAGACAGACACACTCACACAGATCGAGAGAGAGAGAGAGAGAGAGAGAGAGAGAGAGAGAGAGAGAGAGAG
>NW_021604589.1:4782457-4785779 GCF_004785775.1 Grammomys surdaster | reverse complement strand
AGAGAGAGAGAGAGAGAGAGAGAGAGAGAGAGAGAGAGAGAGAGAGAATTAGTTATCTGGAAAGATGGCTAAACAGTTAGGAGTGCTATAGTAGAACCTAGTTCAGTTTCTAGCATGTCAGGTAGCTCACATCTCCTTTAACTCCAACTCCAGAAGATCAGTGCCCTCTTCTGGCCTCTAGAGGTACCTGTACGTACACACACACACACACACACACATCAATAAAAATAAATCTTAACAGTAAACCTGTAGTAGAGCCTCAACATGAGTTAGGGTCGAACCTCATGAAGAATTGATGCTTTGGTGAGAAGTCCTTTAGAAAATACTGTAGCATAGAGCTATGGATGGCCCGAGTACTGTTTGGGCAAGCTTTCCTAAATACTCCTCTCAAAAGAATTGTTCAGAAAGAATAAATTCCAATTATGCTCCCCAGCATGTGAGTACAGCTGGAGCCCCACTCTGTCTTTCCACTTAACCTCATGATATAACAGTTAGTTCACTTCAACATGACAGATATGACGGTTGATCAAAGGAGAAACAACAACAAAAGGCCATTCATAATGTGTAGCCTCCTCTCCACTGCCTCCCCATGTGTCTTGAGACACAGCTAAAATATGGGCTTGGTCAGAATCCCAGGTCCCATCTGTTTCTTTAAGCACTAAACACTCCGAGAGACCCTGTGAATGGAGAACTTGTGTCTATACGTCTCAGCTTGGCTTGAAATGCTATTTGGTGGAAATATGATACACTGTTGTGGATTTGGTGCCTAGAAATCCTGCCATATAAGAGAGTCTCGGTGCTTACTGGGTTGATTTGGACAAAATTTGTATGTAATAATAATATGATAATAGGAATAATATGACATTGTATTATTATAATATATAATATATAAGTATATGTATATAACATACAATAGAGCTCTTATCCAACCATACAAATGGAGAAACAGTCATCTGCTGGTTAAAGCCTGTTCTAAGTTCTCACTGGTTGAGAGTCTGGGGGGCATTAAGGCAGAGTTGGGGGTAGGGAGGGAGAGAGAGATACACTGAGAGGCATCAAGATAAATATATGAAAGAAAGGACACAGGACACTGGAAACCCTCCAACTGTGAGCTATCTCTGCCAAAAGAGAGCATCGCAAAAACAATGCAGAGCCTATAAAGGATTCAGGAAAAAAAAGTCTCTGAGCCCCTGGCTCAACCTCTGTCCATGCCTGAGCCTGGCTGCAGCTCGTGCTCAATCCTCTCCTTTAATAAACGGTCTCTTCCTGTCACCAACCACTTGTCTCTGTATTGTCATTGTTTGGAGACACAGAAGCCTGGGAATATCAGCTGAGCTGAACTTATTCCTAAAACTTATATCAGGCAGAAGTCCCAGGACCTAGGAGGAGAAAGCATTTGAGCCTAATTGGACAATGAGTACAAAAAAAAAATGCTGACTTCTTTTCCATGGCAAGCAATAGAGATTCACTCTGACTGGCACTGTCCAAGTCTTGCCAAAGTCATGAGGAAAGGCAGCGCTTTATAAAAGCCAGTACTGTCTCACAGAAGGGTGTGCTATTTCTGACCTCCGTGTTACAAATGCACAACCTAGAGTACATCTCCACTGTGGCACTCTAGAGGGAAGGGAGGGAACTTTCTACTACATACCCACTTGCATTTCTTATGTTTATTTTTTCTTGCCTAAACATAACTTTAAACAATAAAGAGCCCCGAGTCTATTTGAAATGACTAAGCAGAGAATTCCAAATTTCTGAAAGCTTTTCTCTAGTTGCAGTTTTAAATTCTTCCACCAGTGGCTTTGAAGGTAGAAAGACGATAAAGACTATGTGTGTTGAAACTTTGGTGGATGTTCTGAGGGCTAAGAAGCTGATGGCTCCTGAGTGTCTCTGTTAGAGACAGCAGAGAAGCTGTGTGGGGACAAGCCTGACAATCCATAAACAAGCAACAATTCCATTCCTGGAGTTCATTCCACAGGTGGATATTGTCATCCTTTCCCTTGAATGCGCTTGACTTTCCTAAGCCACTTCTCATACAAATGAGAACAAAGCATGAAATAGTAGACAAACTCTAGGCCAAATGTATGCAAATACAGCAGTCTCATTGAGAAGAATGAGGCCAGATTTTGTGGGAGCAGCACAGCTCTGCCCCAGTTCTCAAGCCTTGAATAGGCTCCGAAGACACTCAACAGAGTTGAGGGATTTCCCCTCCCCACTGGATCTGCTATCTTCCTAGTACACATGTGCAGCCTTGGACAGGAATCCAGTTGCAACACTCCATCATTAGCTTGCCACAGCATCACCATCTTTGGCTGGTTGGTTGGTTGTTAGGGTGTTGGTTTTGGTTTTGGTTTGGCCCTGGCCTTTTGCCAGACTTAAGTCATATTTGTACACTCAAATTTCAAAGGTGAGTATGAAAGAGTCCTGGCTAGGAGTTCCAGGTTTTTGTATCTCAGAACAAGAAATTGCATCACAGACAAGGAAAAAGGAGAGTGGCCGGGTGGTAGTGGCATTCTCCTTTAATCCCAGCACTCAGGAGGCAGAGACGGGTAAATCTCTGAGTTCGAGGTCAGCCTGGTCTACAGATCAAGTTCCAAGACAGCCAAGGCCACACAGAAATCCTGTGTCAAAAATAAAAAAGGAAAGAACAGAAAAGAGAAGAAATGAAAGAGAGGAGTTTTGGAGTCTGGGAAGACAGGTCTGTGCGTAAAGCACTTGTGCAAGCAGGAGGGTTGTTTGAATTCACTGAGAGGCTGGCTCAAGAAGTGAGACAACTGCTCACTTCCCCTTTCAGACATAAAAGCACATTTGTCTCCAAGTTTATCCAAGGTCTAGGGCTGGGTGGCCCGCCCTAACTCTGTGATAGGGAGGGAATGATACAGAATGATACAGAAACAGTAAAGACCCATTAAAGGAAACACTAGCTCCTTTTGCTCAAGAAAATGAAATCTCTGGCCTGGGTAGAAATCTAACATCCCAAGCTATGGAAATAGAAACAGGTTAATTCAGTGAGACCAATAAATCACCTGATTACAGAAACCCTCCTCAGGAAGGCAGGATCCTTAAGCCATGAGGAAGAGATAAGTGTGATAATTATGGCTTTAATGAGACAATGAACTTTTACTTTCCAGAATTTCCACCCCCATCACAGTCCCTATGATCCATCTTGATGTACTGCTGGGTCAGTAACTATTACCTCTCTCTCTCTCTCTCTCTCTCTCTCTCTCTCTCTCTCTCGCTCTCGCTCTCGCTCTCGTTCTCTCGCTCTCTCGCTCTCTCTCTCGCTCTCCCTCTCGCTCTCCCTCTCGCTCTCCCTCTCGCTCTC
>NW_021604589.1:4773357-4782447 GCF_004785775.1 Grammomys surdaster | reverse complement strand
CTCTCGCTCTCCCTCTCGCTCTCCCTCTCGCTCTCCCTCTCGCTCTCTCTCTCTCTCGCTCTCTCTCGCTCTCTCTCGCTCTCTCTCGCTCTCTCTCGCTCTCTCTCTCTCTCTCTCTCGCTCTCTCTCGCTCTCTCTCGCTCTCTCTCGCTCTCTCTCGCTCTCGATCTCCCCCAGGCTTGGCAGAGCCTAAGTCAGCTTTTTCTCACACCTTCTCTAAAGCTTCCCTCCCTATGGCTGCCGGTCCACCCCAGGCTGACCTCCATGCAGGCCTAACCCAAAATGCATGGCACTTTCCCTTCTCTTCTTTGTTCTCCTCCGCCAAGCAGCTGCTGAGATTTACAGCTTCCCTGCCCTGGGGTTTTCTTTGAAACTCTAATATAATTGTCCTCTTTGAATAAACGTTGGGTTTGCTTCCCTTGCAACCTTTTCCTGCCTCTTAGTTCTTTAAGTAGCAGAGAAAATGAGCCTGCTCTGAACCCCTAAATGGTTTCAGGAAGAGAGCATAGTGTCTTTGAGAACAGCTAAAAGGCAATCTGCTGATTGAGTTGAGGTGTGATTTAAGAGACCCATTGCTAAGAGGAGTGACTTTTCTTCTGATGGTGGACTTTGACACTCCTTCTTGGTGGTATTCTAGGATGCCTCAAGCAACTTTCCTCCCTTCTGTCCTTCACACACTTCCACTCCAGCATTGGCTAGCACTGTCTATATTTTCTCCCACTGGCATTCTCCTTAATATAATCCTTGTTCTTTTTGTCATGTTGTAGCAGACCAAGCTTAATCCACATCCCTCTCTAGATCTTGCTTCTGTTTGCTAGCCCAGGTATGAATTTCTTCCCATGCTGTTTTGAATTTTGCCAAGGATCAGCCTCAGCTTGGAGAAGGGTTCTGAGAGATGGGGTATTTGAGAGCAGAGAAACAAATGATTCAAAGTCAAATCATGGGTTAATAGCTGGCTGCCTATGTTCTGATTGTTTTTCTCCTTTCTCTGGACATCTCCAGCTATCTAGCTAGTGCTCTCTCACTCTCTCCTCCTCCTCCTCTTCCTCCTCCTCTTCTTCCTCCTCCTCCTCCTCCTCTTCCTCCTCCTCTTCCTCCTCCTCTTCCTCCTCCTCCTCCTCCCCCTCCTCCTTCTCCTCCTTCTTCTTCTCAAGACAGGTCTCCAAGTAGTTCTCTCTTGCTATTCTAAAAAATTTTCTGGATAGCTCATCTAGTGTAGATGATAAGCCCATTCTTTTACTTTACATATCAATCTAGTCATTTACTGCAGGTTCCCTTTTGATTAGTCTATAAATCAGCACCTCAGACCCTTGATTCTTAGGAGACAGCAAGCACACACATATTTTTTTTTAGCATTGCAAAAGAATCCAGAGATCTGTCTGCCTTTGTTAAGCACAGATGATAAGCTAGCTGGGTGGAAACCCACCCTGAACTTATGATTTCTACCATGCCTGGCCCTGGACCTAAATTCCCTCAGTCTCGGGCTGACTTTGAACTCAGGAATCTGCGTGCCTTTGTAAACATAAACAAAGAACTTAGCTGGATGGGATCTCCTACAATCATCACTCCCTAAATCTCTTCATCTCCTTCCTTAGGATCTTCCTGACCAGCTGGCTCACAGTGCAGCTGCCTTTGCTCCTTTAGATTCAGGAAGCCCCTCATGTAATTCATGTTACATCCTCATATTTTGCAGAGTTGAGAAATTATATACTTTGTATTCATGAATTTGGAGCTCTTTCCCACAGCCTTAAGGGCTGTCCTGAAGGTTCTAGCATTTACCATTTTGCTGAGACATTAGCCACACCTTTGCCTCCCAGACTCATGCTGTCTCTGATTATCATGAAATGTTTAGCGTTAATGAGGAGGAGGATGTTTCTCGAAGGAGGAATGAGGAAATATGCACATTATTATACAAACAAGCCATATACCCAGGGCAGCCATCGACACTCATAGAGGCCTATGTCCTGATGGCCCTGTTCCAGGGGCTGGTATCATTCCACCCCTACCAAGGCTATGCTGGACGGAGCAACATTTCATGCTGGCCTTATTGGGACAGTAAGTTTCTTTTATCCAGATTCTCTGTTCTGATTCCTAACAAACCTTAGTCTTTTTCCTCAGTTATTTCTGTTTGTGGTATACCCTGCCTGTGATGATTGTTGTGCTGGCTAGTTTTATGTCAATTTGATACAAACTAGTCATTAGATAGGAGGGAACAGCAATTGAGAAGATGCCTCCATAAGATAGATCTGTAGGCACACCTATAGGACATTTTCTTAATTGGTGATCCATGGGGGAGATCTCAGCCCAATGCGGGTGGTGCCATCCCTGGGTTGGTGGTCCTGGGTTCTATAAGAAAGCAAGTTGAGCAAGCCATGAAGAGCAAGCCAGGAAGCAGCATCCCTCCATGGCCCTTGCATCAGCTCCTACCTCCAGGTTCCAGTTCTGAATCTCTGTCCTGACTTTCTTCAATGAGAAACAGTTATAAGGCATATAAGCCAAATAAACCTTTTCTTCCTCAGTTTGCTTTCAGTCATGGTGTTTCATCTGTTTCATGACAGCAATAGTAATCCTAATTAGGATTTTGTTGGAGGTTTTTTTTTTATGATTTAGATTCTGTCAGGTGTGGTGGTGGCACATACCGTAATCCCAGAACTCCAGTGGTTGAGGTACAAAGATTGCTGTGAATTTGAGGCCACTTTCGGTTATATAACAAGTACCAGTCAGCCAGGGCTACATATTGGAAAGATGGGGGCAACTATGAGCATGATCAAAAATACACTGTAGGAAATTCTCAGTGGAGATATATATATATGTGTGTGTGTGTATGTATATACATATATATGCATGTATATATTTAAATATATATATTTAAGATGTAGGTTATAAATTCCCTAATTATTATAGCAGGTTTAATAAATTCTATAAAATTCCATCTTTCACTCTTTGGTACACTCTAGAAAATGCTGATGCCTCTCTATTCCCTGTTAAGCATGTCTTTTTGATTTTCTTACAACTGTATAACTAGGGGCCATTCTAGGAGTTGCCTTTCTGGGTTGGACTGGAGTTGTCAGAGACAGCTGTACTTGCAGGAATTGGAAGGATTAAAGCATTTCAGAAATGAGTCATAAAAGGTTTTCCCTTTGGTACAGGAGTCCCATACTCACTGATTATCCAAATGTCTCCCACTGAAGCATACCTACTGTCCATCTCACCACTGACCTTCTTTTAATGGTTTATTTATTTTATGCATATATGTGCATTTGTGTATACATGTTTCTGTGTATGCAGGTTTACATGTTTGTGTGTGCAAATGCATGTGGAGGCCATAGTGCTAGCATTCTGTCTAAACTCCACCCCCACAGTTACCTGGCAACAGCCAGGTAGGCCTGGCCCACTATAAAAGAGGCTGCTTGCCCCCTCTTGCTCTCTCTTGTTCTCTCTTGATCATCTGCTCTCTTGCACCTTGCTTCTCCTTTCCCCTCTCTCCTTCCCCATTCACTTACCTCCCCTCTATGTGCTCATGGCCGGCCTCTACTTCTCTACTCTCTATCTCTCTGCCTCTACTACCCTCTCATCTCCCCTCCCCCATGCCCTGAATAAACTCTATTCTATACTATACTGTCTTGAGGCTGGTCCCTCAGGGGGAAGGGATGCCTTGGCATGGGCCCACTGAGACATCCCCTTCCCCCATACCTCACCATACACCCATAGAATATATTCTCTTTTTTTTTATCTTTTTATAAATACATCACATAAAACAATCTTGGGTGTCATCCTCAAAAGGCTTTCTACCTACTTTGAGACACCGTCTCTCATTGGCTGGAAACTCAGGAACCAGGCTAGATTGGCTCACCAGTAAGCCCCAGAGCTCTTGTTCCCACTTCTCCAGCACTGGGATCACAAGCATGAAACACTATTCCCAGCATTTCTTCACGGGTTCTGACGATCAAATGCAGCTCCTCATACTTTCGTTGCAAGAATTTTAATAGACTAAGGTATTTTCTCAGCGCCTCACTCCACACACCTTTCTTCTTTATATTCACAAATGCAGGCCATATGTCACCTCAACTCGCTGAAAATTTATTTTGTAGGATAGATGTTTGTTCCATCACATATTGAATCAGGTTAGTGAAAAATGGTTTGAATGCAAGCTCCACATTTACTTTTGGAAATGAATCATCTGTAGGCATGGGAGTGGTAACGAGACGTCTAAGACGGGACAGTGGGCGCCTAAGGGATATTAGTAAAGGAAGACTGGCTTGAAAAGCTTTTAACTTGATAGTGAGGATTTTTTCAAGTTTTTAAGCAATAAAAAATTGAATCAACTCAAGTAATCAATGAAAACATGATTGATGGAGGCTGGAAAGATGACTCAGGGGTTAAAAGCACTTGTTGCTCTTGCAGAGAACCCAAGTTCAGTTCCCAGCACCCACACATCACGCTTCAAAACCATCTAATGCCCACTTTTGACCTCCATGGGTACCATACACACATCTGGTACACAGGCACACATGCAGGCAAAGCATTCATACTCATAAAATAAATAAATAAATGTAAAAAGAGAATTTTAAAGAAAATGTGATTATCCTTGGGATTATTTGGACATCTGGATTTAGCTAGCTGATTTAATTAGTGGCTTGCTGCGGTTAAAGCTGCTGGAGGATGCAACTCAGTGGTAGAGTCTTGCCTGGTATGTGTGAGGCCCGGTTCTGACAAAAACATCTGGATGGTAAAATCCTAATTATCTCCACCACTACCTTGACCAGTGCACTGTCCACTACTTCTTTCCAACCAGGTAGACGTAAATAAAATCTAGTTCATACTTTCTTCTCCCACTTAGCTCCTAGGAAAACTTTTTAAATGACCAGCTTTTGTCTCCAATGATTGACAGCCCTCAGTTAAAGAGAGTCTCTTTGAAGAATTCACATCTTGTATAGGCATGAAAATACCTCAAGGAAATCAACCACGATCTGCAACACTACAATGTTTTTTCATTTAACAAGTCAAAAAAAAAAGTCAAATATCCCCAAATGCCTTTCAGACCTGATGGCTTTTTAAGGAGAGAAAGAGGAGAGGTAGGCTATTTCTAAGGCAACAGATGGAAAGTATTATGGACCACGGGGTGAAATAGTACTGAATTACATCCAGGAGATCACCCTGGTTATAATTATGAACACTTATGACATGAAGAACTAAATTACTAATGTATAAATGCAGCAACATGAAGCCTTCAACTCTTGGCCAGAGGCATGCAGTTCCACGGCACCATTCTAAAGCCAGTGATTTATATGCGTAATGTTTCCAAGATTCAACTAGCATTCCCATCTCACTTATTCCAGAAAATGATAAATGGTCTATTTCCTGATGAAGAAGAAGTCTTCTTGGCACTTCTGTAAAACAAAGCACAGAAGAGGGAAAATGTCACTCAGTAAAACATACAGGTTTTGGTTTTCCTCCTTTGTGGACTATCTAGCCAAAATGGCATGAAATTGATTGAGTGTCTCATGACTGATTGCCTAAGGTGGACCTCATTTCTAGGCCCCAGAGGAAAGGCTCAGAAACACGCAGAGAGGAGCCACTGAGCTGCATTGTCGAACTTTCTACCCGTGGCAGGGGAAGGTCTATGGTGGAGAGAATGGAAGTTGCCTGAAATAATAATTTTAGATCTTAGAACAGCACAAGGTAGGGAGTGCCTATGCTATTATCAATAAACGATGCTGTGGAGGGACTGTCTGGACCTGACTGCGGCTGTCTGGACACGAGGACTAGGAAGAGGAGGCTAGAACTCCCTTGGTGTTCCAAACTGAATTGTTAGTAGATCTTAGAAAAAAGGAGAGGTGGAGGACGGGAGCAGGGGGGACTGGGATGAAAGGACGGAAGGGAAACTGCTGTTGAGTTGCAATTTATGAGAGAAGAATAAATAAAAAAGAAAAATAATTTCAATTTTCATCTTCTTAAAATCAATCATGCCCTTGTATGCCTTATATTATCCATAATTCTGTTTCGCTTTCAATTTGCCATTCTTTTCTATAATATTCTAGTCTCTCTGAAAATTATTAGATTATCTCATAATTCTCTTAATTTCTATATCAGCTCTACATCATTTCCCACAATCCTTTTTCTCTTCCACAATGCCCCTCTCTCCCACAATCCCTTGAAGTTCCCACAGCCCTCTATTGCCTGTCACAATCTCCTTTCTTTCCCACAATTCTCTGTCATCTCCCCAACTCCTGTTCTTTCCCAAGATTCCATCTTGCTCCCACAATCTTCCTTTGTCTCCCAGAGTTCCATGCCCTTGCTGCAATTCTCTTTTAAATCAGATCTTCACAATTCCATCTGTGTCCTACAATGTATGTTCTCTATAATTCCCATTCCTCCTGTAAGTCTCCATAATACTTCATTGTCTCCTGTAATTTCATGTTTTCCTCATATCTCTTATTTCCAAACAAACATTCCTCTACTAAATTCCTTTACTTTCTCATACTTCCATGTGTCTTTCACAACTGTCTTTTTCCTCCCACAATTCTCTATTATATCCCACAACCCCTCTTTATTCTCAGAATAGTACATGAGGGCCCCAATCCTCCATTCCCTCCATAATTTTCACTCTTTCTCACAAATCCCCCTCCTTCACACATTTCTAAGTGACTGAAACAATCTTGCACTATCTCCCACAATTCCATACTTTCCTATGTTCATTCGCAAAATTCTATCTCCCATAATCCCCTACTTTCTCCTAGAATCCCATCCTTTCCTTTTAATTCTCCCTTGCCATTCTGTCACCCATGATGCTCCCAGAACCTTTTACTTTGTCCTGTAATCCCATCCTTTCCCCATAATTCTCATCCTCTACCACAATTCCCTAAGTAGCCAACAATACTTTTCCCCCACCACCACATGGTTTTCTATTATAGCACTTGATGGAAAGTTTTATAACTGTCTTTAAATATGCATTTCTGCAACTCACTATGGATTTTTCAAGGTACGAATATCTCATTACATACCTTCTTTTTGTATATTTGTTTGTTTACTTATTTTTGATTTTTCAGAACAGGGTCAGTCTGTGTAGCCCTGGCTGTCCTGGAACTTCCTCTGTAGACCATGCTAGGCTCAAACTCACAGAGATCCACCTGCCTCTGCCTCCCACATGGGACAAAAGATGTGCATTACAACCCCTGGCCTTTCTTTGTGGGTTATTTCTTTTTTTGAAATTGTGTTTTAATTGTAACAGTTCTCCCTTCTCTTCCTCCCTCCTACCCTTTCTGTCTTCTATAGTGCTGCTACTTACAATACAATTTACTTTTGAGTGTCAGTTCACACATTGTTTTCAGTGTGTGAAGAGATGAGGAGCCTGTGTCAGAAGGAAGGCATTTCTCCCTTCAATCAAAAAAATCTCCTCATGAAAAGAGAGTCATCCTAGTTCATTGTCATATTTAGTGACAAGATTTACATGCTAGTTCAAGTGTCCAAGTTTCATTTCTTTTTTCTTTTTTCTTTTTTTTTTTTTTTTTTTTTTGGTTTTTCAAGACAGGGTTTCTCTGTGTAGTCCTGGCTGTCCTGGAACTCACTCTGTAGATCAGGCTGGCCTCGAACTCAGAAATCCACCTGCCTCTGCCTCCCAAGTCCTGGGATTAAAGGTGTGCACTACCACTGCCAGGCTAGTCCAAGTTTCTTATCTCAGTTTGGAGAAATACCTAGACCAGAATTTGAGTCATGCAATGCTGCTAAAGGAGCAGTCACAGAAGCAGTCTGTGAGCAGGGACTGAAGGGAATGAATCAACAAATATTAAATAAGAACATTCACTCAAGACTATTTGTGGATGCAGATACTATAGCAAGTGCTGGGAATACAAAAGTGAGCAAGCTGGCCAGACCCTCCTCTTTTATAGAATTGTATTCTGATAAGCCACATCAACCAAGCGATGTTACAATTGAATACACATGGAGATTTTCATGTCACTTAACAAATGAAGTCTGTTCTGTGAAATGCTTCATTGGGCCATTCTGTCACTGTGTGAACATTATAAGAGTGCACTTGGACAAATCTAGATGGTATAAATCACTCACTTGGTGTGGTCTCTTGATACAGTCCAGAGACAAATTAGACAAAAGATGCTGAGCCTGCAGCTAGTGTAACACAGGATGCTGCTTTACAGTATACACATTCTTATATAAGTAGAAATCAAATAATGATTTAAAGGTACAGTGTAATAAGTCAGAAACATACTCATTTGTTAGCACATCAGGTACATAATTGTGCCCAGTATGCTTTTATATTCGGGGTAGTGCAGAAAGCTTATTTACATTAGTAACTCTATAAACAAACAAGCAATATGTTTTCCTTCATTGTTACCATGGCTACAATATCATCAGGTGACACTAAAGGAACATTGCTGTATTCTACCACTGACCAAAGCTTCATCATGTGGTACAAATCTGTAATTTCAAATTACGAGAAATATGAAGAAAATGAAAATATTATGGCACATTTTGAGAAATAATGGTGCTATTTGGTGGTTTGTGCAGAACACGGCATCCATATAACCTGGGAGCCCATCAGAAATGCAACCTCAGAAAGCCAAGCATGGCAGTGTATATTGTAATCCCAGCACTTGAGAGGGAGCAACAAGCAGATTCATGGGTCTCATTGGCCAGTCAGCCTGGCCTGCTTTGCAAGCTTCAGGCCAGTGGGAAAACCTGTCTCAATAACAAACAAATATGTAGTAAGTGCTTGTGGTGGTTTGAATGAGAATGGCCCCATAGGCTCAGGTATTTAAATGTTTGGTATGTAGCTGGTGGACTGCTTAGGAAAGATTATTAGGAGGTGTGGCCTTGTTGGAGAAGGAATGTCATCAGGGGTGGGCTTTAAGGATTCAAAAGTCCACACCAAGCCCAGTCTCTCTCTCCTCTCTCTCTCTCCTCTTTCTCTCTCCTCTCTCTCTCTCTCTCTCTCTCTCTCTCTCTCTCTGTCTGTCTCTCTCTCTGTCTCTCTCTCTCTCTGTGTCTCTCTCTCGCTCTCTCTCTCTCACTCTCTTTCGCTCTTGCTCTCTCTCTAGCTTGCTCTTGATTTCTTCTTCTCTCCTCTCCCCT
>NW_021604589.1:4749247-4772957 GCF_004785775.1 Grammomys surdaster | reverse complement strand
TCCCCTCTCCCCTCTCTCCTCTCTCCTCTCTCCTCTTTCTTCTCTCTCCTTCCTACTTCTGGATCAGATATAAGCTCTCATTTACTACTCCAGCACCATGCCTGTCTGCTGCTGTCATGCCCCCCACCATAATAGCTATGGTCGAACCCTCTGAAACTCTAGGCAAGTCTCCAATTAAATGTTTTCTTTTAAATAAATTACTGTGGTCAAGGTGTCTTTCACAATAGAACTATAACCTGAAGAATTACCAGAGGTTGATCTCTAGACTCCATGTGCATGTGCATATGTATATGGACACATATGGGACCATGCACAAACAAATACACACACATGTGCACACACACACATGTGCACACACACACATGTGCACACACATAGGCAGTCTCAGTGATCATATTAAGTAGACTCAAATCAATATCAGATATTTTCTCTGACTTGTGATACCTAGATTTTATATCACATAAAGGTGTCAGTAGAATTGTCTAAGGGAACAAAAGGAACTAACAGGAGACGTGAGGGCAATAAAAGGGAGAATAGTAAGGTTCATGAGGAGGAGTGTATTCAGCATTTAATATAGAGTTGTGTGAAAATGTCTTCCATAATCCAAATACCATGCATAATGAATATACACCAAGGAAAAAACTTACCTAACCCTAACCCTGAGGCACCACCCTAGGACCACTATAGAATTCAAGTCTGAAAAGTAACACAACCCCTCCATGTGATGAGCATATACACAGTACAGTTTGAAAGACTGAATACAACACCAGATATGGTGGCCAAGAAACACATCTTTATGGAGGTGACATTTCAGCAGAGATCTGAGTGATAAAAGACCTTGGCCATTTAAAAATTAGGGCAAAGGGTAGCACAAACAAGGCAACAGCAAAGGATACCTTCTGGGGGCTACAGGGATGGCTTAGCAGGTAATGGCACTTGCTATACAAGCACGAGGACCCAAGTTCAAATTTCACATAAGAAGTCAGATATGACAATAGGCCCTCTTGTAACTCCAGTTTTGTGTGGGGTGAAAACAGAAGGCTGTCTGGAGCTTTCTGACTTCCAGTCCCGCTCCAAGTTCAGCTAGAGACCTCATCTTAAAGGAATTAAGCAGCCGGTAATAGATCAGGCCATTCAGAATCATCCTCTGATCGCTGCATGCACGTGTGCACATGCGCACTCAGACATTTGTGTTTGCATTCCCCTTACACACAGACCCACAGGCACTCGCGCGCGCACACATGCTCACACATGGAAGAAAACATTATGAGCTCAGTCAGAACAAAGGGGGGAAGCAATAAAGGGTCCTGAATGTGGAGAGGGAGGGCACGTGGCAGGAAATGGTCTCAGGAAGGGATCACACTATAGATCATTGGAAGGGGTTTGTGGTTTGTTTTTGTCGTCGTTCCTTTGCTTGCTTAATTGTTTGTGTCTCAGTGAAATGTGAAGCTTTAGACAGATTTACACAGAATTATTTTTCCCTGACAAGCAAGAGAACTCGCTTTGCTGAACTTCATTCTCTCCCCCTCTCCATTATGATCGGAGACAACTTGGCTCCTCGCCATCCCTGCCCATGCGCGTCACAGCCTTTTCTAACAGCCTGAAGGAGAGGAGGCCCAGTCCTAAGCCTAGGAATCCCTCGAAAGCCTACTGATCCACAAGCTCTGCCAGTTTGCCCTGTCCTCTCTCACAGGGCTCGGTGCTTGTATCAGGAACTAGAGCTGCCTCTTCCTCTTCAAACTAAATGCCATTTTTCTTCAGAGTGATTTACTATTAGGTCACAGATAGCCAAAGTTTATCATTTTGTTTCATATTTCTAAAACCATTCTGGCAACCTCAGACAATGTTAGGCTGACGCAGTAAATCTTGCTCTTTCTACTTCTAAATCCTAATCCTGAGTCTCTTCATCTAGACTTTTGTGTTAAAGATATCAGGCTGGAGAGATGGCTCAGCGGTTAAGGGCACTGGCTGCCCTTCCAGAGGTCTTGAGTTCAATTCCCAGCAACCACAGGGTGGCTCACAACCATCCGTGATGCACTCTTCTGTTGTGTGTCTGAAGACAGCTACAACGTACTCATATATGTAAAAATAAATAAATCTTTTTTTTAAAGTGTCTGTGGTTTTGCTTGCTTGTTTGCTTGCTTGCTTGCTTGCTTGCTTGCTTGCTTGCTTGCTTGCTTGTACAGTTGAACCCAGGAACTTGTGTATGCAAAGAGCTGCTGCCCCTGAGCCCCAGCCACTATGAATGCCCCTCTCACACAACAGCTGCCTCGTATGTGTCTGACCCTGTTCCTCATGCAAACCCCAGCTCCATGCCTCCACACGCACACAGGCGAACGCTCTCCATTTCTCTAGTGTCGAGTTGAACCTGTTTATTTGAACTCTTTCCACTTAACCAGCCCACGTACAGATCTTTCAACCACTTGCTCTCTACCAGTGGGAGGCCACCAACTGAAACTTTAGAATTACCTTTGACAGTTTTTGCTTGATCTTGACATTAGTATCAATTTTATTGTCAAATCTCATAGTTGGTTTTTTTCCCCCTTTGACTCTGCCTCCTCAATATCTCCTGCCAGGACTTGAAGGTGTACATTTTCCCAATGACCCCAGGCTCTTCAAACCTATGTAGCACAAGCCCTCAACTCTAGTTCCAGGAAGGTGGAGCAGACCCCCTGAAGTCTTCCCAGGATCCTTCTTGTCTCTTGGACTCCGTTCCTTAACTGCACAACACTAAACTCAAAATAATACCTTACGGCATATAAAATATGGGCTGCTGTCAAAAGCAATGCTTTATTCAAAACAGCAGCCCAGTCTCACTCAGTGCCAAACTCCCCCAAAGCCCTCTTAAACTCCTTGACGTCTAGAAATACAACTTTGCCGCTATATTTCTCTGCAGGCATATATTCTTTCAGGAAACTTAAACCCTGGTAGCTCCAGTGAACTCCTTCCAGCTCAGCTGCTTAAACAATTGATTTTTTTTAACATCAGCATTTGTAATAGTGGAGGCTGTTGGTCTGTGTTGGTACATGCCTGTACTTCTCAGCACTTGGAAAGCTAAAGTAGGAGGGTCAGGAGTTTGAGGCCAATCCACATAGGCTACATTGAGTTCAAGACCAACCTGAGCTACATAGCAAGATTCTGTCTATGATGGTGATGATGGTGGTGGTGGTGGTGGTGGTGGTGGTGGAGGAGGAGGAGGAGGAGGAGGAGGAAGAAGAGGAGGAGGAAGAAGAGGAGGAAGAGGAGGAGGAGGAAGAGGAAGAAAAACTAAGAAAAGCAAATTTTAAGTTGTAAAACCTGCAGCTGTATTTTGATGTTTTATTTATAGTTAAAATGACTTCCTTGCTCTACATGTAAAATGTATGACTGACTTTAAAAAAAAAAACTCCTGGGGCAGTGGTGGCACACGCCTTTAATCCCAGCACTTGGGAGGCAGAGACAGGCGGATTTCTGAGTTCGAGGCCAGCCTGATCTACAGAGTGAGTTCCAGGACAGCCAGGGCTACACAGAGAAATCCTGTCTTGAAAAACCAAAAAAAAAAAAATCCTGTATGTTTGCTACATAAGAAAAAGAAAACAAATTGTAAAATGACTCAGTGTTACAACATAACATTGTATATGACCCTGAATTCCTAAAACCCGAAATGTTTAATATTCAGGTAAATAAAGTAATAGTCAATGAAACTTCCATTTCACCTATCTTCTGTCACTTTCCACAGATAAATGTTAAATGGTTTTAATATTTCATGAATCTTTTTTCCAAAAAAACACTCTGGCCATCCAATTAGGATTCAATTTCTATGGTATTTTCCCCAGTCAAGTTCAAAGAAAACATGGACATTTGAGATAGGATCATTATATGTTTTTAAAACTATCTTCCGGGTCTGGAGAGATGGCTCAGCGGTTAAGAGCACTGACTGCTCTTCTAGAGGTCCTGAGTTCAAATCCCAGCAACCACATGGTGGCTCACAACCATCTGTAATGAGATTGGATGCCCTCTTCTGGTGTGTCTGAAGACAGCTACAGTGTACTCATAAATAAAATAAATAAATCTTTGAAAAAAAAAACTATCTTCCTTCTGCTTTCAATTTATTTTTTTTAATTTAAAATTCCACCAGACAGTAGCCAGTTTGGTCTTTCAATCTAGGCTTCAAGGGGAGATTGGATCTGTCTCAACTCTTCCTCCAAGAAAGAGCATCAAGATTGAGGATGAAATGGCCACTTAGGAAGCACATCAAGGCTAGCCTGCTCAGATGTGGGAATGTGTATTGCACAGTGCATGGATTCCAGAAGTGGGTGAAGAAACTGCTCTTCTCTGTAGCAGGAACCAGCAAAATATGGTTCATGAACCAACTTCTACATGAATTCTAGTTTTGTTCCATCTGGAAGTTAGGAATGGATTTTTTAAATTTTTTTTAAAAATTACATATATGAACATTATATACATGGACATTTGTGATGGCTATACTTACTTGTTAATTTGACTACATCTGAAATTACCTAAATCCCCAACAGCTGGATGTGCCTGTAAGGAATTGTTTTCTTAATGAAATCATTTGAAGTGGGAAGATGTACTTTCATTCTGGATCTTTTGTGGTCGGAAGGTCCATCTTTAGTCTGGGCCACACCTTCTGTGGGCAGCCTAGATAAAGACATGGAAGATGGAAGCCTGCTGTCTCTTTGTCTGCTTCCCTTCAGTCTCACTGTCAAGTCCATTCCTTCAGTGTCATTAGAACCTACTGCATCAGGATTCCAGCATATACTGAAGACCAGCTGAGACATTTAGCTTCATGAACAAAACAACTACTAGATTGTTGGACCTTATGATTGTTGAACTAGCTGTACCACAGCCTGTAAGTCATTCTAGTAAATCTCCTATAAATATTTACATGTTTATTCTATACGTTCTGTTCCTTTGGAGAACCTTGACTAATAGTCTGTCTGCATGTATGTTCATGCATCCCATGTGTGCCTGATACACCACCAGGATCCTCTGGGACCATAGTTACCGTTGATTATGAGCCACCATGTAGATGCTGGGAATTGCCCCAGAATCCTCTGCAAAAAAAAAAAACAAAAAACACCCAGTGCTCTTAATTGCTGAGCTATTGCTATAGCTCTATGATAATTAATCTTGATTGTTCAACTGGGTTAGATTTAGAAATCACATGGGGGACAAACCTCTGTGCCTGTCTGTGAGAATGTTTTAACTGAAATTCAAAGACCCACTTTGAATGTAAGTGGTATCATTCCATGGGCTGGGGGGGGGCTGACTAAACGAAAGCAAAAGCAAGTTGAGTACAAGCATTCCTTTCTCTGCTTCCTGACTATAGAGTGTGACCAGCTGCTCCACGGTCCTATTCTTATGATCTCTCCGTCATGATTGGTAACCAAAGTATCCCTTCCTTCCTTCCTTAAGTTGCTTTTTTGATATTGTTTTATCACAATAAAGACAAAAATAATTACTACAGCTCTTGAGTCATGACTGGATTTATGTTCGACTTTTCTCTGCAGCTGTTTACAGATTGACATGTCAGACTTTTATGTGTTTTTGGATTCAGGATCTTGGTTTTGATTTGGGAGGTGGTCAGTTATTTGGGGGCTTTTGTTGTATTTGCTTGTTTGGTTTTGAGGGTCTTGTGTAGCTCCTCATGCCCTGGAACTTGATATGAAACTGAGGTTCACTTTGTTTGAATTTCTGGTCCTTCTATCTCCACCTCCTTGGATTACAGGCATGCAACATCACCTCAGATTTTTTTTTCATGTTCTATTTTTTGTTGTATATGTATATGCATGCAAGAGTGGGTATGGTGATGTACACATCTGTGAGCATGCTTTAGGCCAGAGAAAGAGGTCAGAAGTCCTGTTCTGCCACTGTGCTCTATTTGGTCTCTCACTGAATCGGGAACTAAACTATCAGCCATCAAGCACCAGAAATCCTCTTGTCTTTAACCATCCCTAGTGCTTCAGTTATATTCATGTGCTCATCCAAGCCCAGGATTTTTATGTAGGTGCTGGAGATTTGAACTCAAGTTCTCATGCTTACACAGAAAACACTGTTACTCACTAACATTTTCCTAGCCCCATGTGTCTAACCTTCTTCAGGGGAGGCAAGACAACTTCATAAGTGCTACAATATAAAACCAGCCCTCTATTACTGTAAGGTCTTTATCAGTGTCTTATTAATGTGAAGAGACACCAGGACCATGGTAACTTTTATAAAAGAAAACATTTAACTGGGGCTGGCTTACAGTTTCTGAGGTTTAGTCCATTATTGTCATGGTGGGGAGCACAGTGGCATGCAGGCAGGCACGGTGCTGGAGAAGTAACAGAATTCTATATTCACATCTGTAGCTGTTCTTTTGGTACTTTGTAGGTTCTTCTTTCTTCCACCCTTATTCCACCCTTTCAACCTAACACTACGTAGGAGAGAAAGGGATCCTGGAATCTAATTTCTTTATCTTTCTTCTTCAACCACAACTACTATCAAACTACAACTAACACTTCCAAATTACCAACAATGACCAACCCATCATGATTCTTGGGGCCCTAGCATTTATTACTCTCTAAAGAGTCCCCAGAAATCCAAATATCACACAATCACAGAAACCACCTGCACCTGGCAAAATCACACCCTTGCTATAGCATGAGGCAAATCATAGTCAGCTGCTGTGAACAATCTGAAGCAGCTCCACATCCCAAACCTGGGATTAAAATAAAAACATTTCCATACTTCTGTGGGTTTTTTTAAGAAACAAAAATTCTCACCGGACTGATTGGCAGACAGCAGAAAGGGACATCAGACCTGGATTTAGAATTAAAAATCTCAAAGCCCACCCCCAGTGATACATCTCCACCCAAAAGGTGACACCTACTCCACCAAGACCACACCTCCTATTTCCTGTCAAGTAGTGCCACTTCCTAATGACCAACCATTCAAATATATAACCCTATGGTCGCCATTCTTATTCAAACCACCAAAATCCCTATCCATGAATTTAAAGAACTGTGGATGAAAAATATTTTTAAAAGATATGTATGTCCTGCAGTGATTGTTGTTATTATTAGTGTTATTCCCTAAAATAATAAAATAATAATTATTTATATGACCATTAAATTATATTTGGTATTATAAAAGGCTAGAAATGGCTTAAAGAGGTAGTATATATAAGTTTTATGCTAATATACACCATTTTCTATAAAGAACTTGAGCATTAGAGGATTTTGATATCCAACCCTACAGATGTCAAGGGACCAACGTACTTCCTACTGCCTCATAACAGGGAACATGACGTTCTGTTTGTTCCACATTCATTAGTATCCAGATTGAGATGCAGGTTCTAGTGTTATCAGCCTTTTCCTCCATCATAAAACCCCCATGGATTGCTCCACAGTAGTCTCAGCATCTACTGATGCCCTCTGTCTAGATCCCTTACATTTCCAGAAGTCACCAAAACCTAGCCATGTAAATGCATGTACGAATTCTGCGTTTCTCAGCTGTGGCCTGTCTATCTATGAGCATGCTTGCAACCACCATTTGGCAGTGCTGCAATATACTCTGTACAGGAAATGCATGTATAGATTAAAAGAAACCTAAGACGAATAGCAGCTAAAAGAAATATGTGGATCTTATTGAGAGCCAACCACAAAAAAGACATTTTTGAGACAACTGGGGGAGATTAAATATAGATTGATAGGTGACATTAAAAGTCTTTATTAATTTTGTTGGCTCTGACACTCGAACTACTACTTTAAAGGCTTTATGTGCTAGAATGTGCATGCTAGAATATTCAGTGATAAAGTCTGTGAGTCTTAGATTTGCTTTAAAATGCTGCAGTAAAGAATAATGATAATGCAGAGACTAATGGTACAATGACCTAATAATTGATCTAGGTGACAGGTTCCTGAGGATTCAGTATCCGTGCAAATGTTTTAAATTTTCAAGAATATCAATTAAAGGTGTACTACTGCTCCTGTCTTGTACTGCTAAGTTTTCAGGAACACAGTGGTCCTCTTCCAAAGCACTCCAGTTAAATGTCCCAAGAAACAATTATTGTGATTGAAGTTGCCAACAGAAGCATGGACAACTTACGAGAGGCAACATCATCAAAGAAGTCTCTGTCCTCAAGCAACCAGTAACTACTGATAAATGCTCAGAGAGAGGTGGGATCTTATGAGCACTAATTCTTGTACCCTCCCTACCTTCCATGATTGATCAATAACTGATTGTTAACAGACCCAATCTGTGAGGATCTGATGTGGCTTATCACAGAGCTGCTCAGAGTCCAAGGCGACAAATGTTCATATAATGCCTGGAAGAGAGCATTACACAGTAGCCATTTTCTTTTATTAATTTTTACATTCTCTCTTCCCTGTTCTTCCCAACTCAGTCTCTCTCACTTCTCCTTTCCCACTCTGGTCTTCCTTGAAGGGCTCTCTCTGTGAAAATCATCCCTATGTTCTGAACTATGAATGATTTATTATTTTTTAGTAGTAGTAGTAGTAGTTTTCTGTGACAGGGTTTCTCTGTGTATCCCCACTGGCTGACTCTTCTTTTGTTTAGCAGGTCCATGGAATATATTTCTAACTGTCTGTTAAACCCGGAGATATCACTACAATTTGATGGAGCCCTAGTTTCCAGATCAGAATCCTGCTCTGATGTTTATTAGCAATGACATCTGAGGTCGGTCATTTCACTCCTCTATAGGGTTATGCAATGATAACTTACTTCTTAGAGTGTCTATGAGTTCAGTAAAAACCCTTGGACCGGTAAGCAAGCCACATTCCTTACAGTATGTGCTGTTGCTCTTGTTTGGTTGTTAAGTGATTATTGTTATCTATGTTGTTGCTGCTAGGCAACCCACCTGACTTCAGCACTTCCAGCATGATTTGCTCAGCCAGTAGGGATGGAGACAGGAAAATGTCTCTCTGAAATATTGTATAAAACATGAATATATCTGGAGCCCATGAAACAATTTTCACAACTGCCTGGAGTGTCATAGCTTGTAAGATGTAGGGCCCAGATAAGGATCTTTGGAAACTTAGCATATTGTTTGTATTCAATGTCAGTAGCCTTTTTGGTAACTCAAACCTGGGGACAACCAACCAATGCAGTTTGCCTCACATTGAGATGAAAAAAAAAAAAGACAGAGGACAGGAGACTTTGGGGGAGAAATCCAAAAGCTCCAAAAACTTGGAGATTTTCATCATATACAATCAAAACTTACCATTTCCTACCAACCTCCAAAAATAAATAACTCCAGTCTCAGTTACCTACAGAGTTGTTTTGATTTTGATCACATAGACGTCAAACAGCAAGAAAGACAATTTCTGGCCATATAATGCTAGTCATATCCAGCTTCTTTGAAGATAAATCAAACTATCCCTGTCATTGTCGTTTGACTTTTAATAGTCTTCTCTTGTTAGCATTGGGTGGTCCTACTATTTTCATTTTCATACAAGAATTCATTATTTATATTTGAACAAAAAAAATAGATGAAGGAGATATTTTGTTTTGGTCAAACTTTAAAACTCCATCACAAATAAGTGGAAATTAATTGTGGTGGTTAAAGTGGTTTGGCTGTAATCCCAGCACTCAGGAGAAGAAGGAGGGAAGATCACTGTGAATTGGAGCTATTTCAGTTAGCTCAGAGGAGAAACTGAATAGAAACATAGGTTGATGAGGAACATGGAAATGAATGTACAAGTTTGAGACCTATCTGGCCTCTCCCACAGTGGGAGACAGGTCATTTGAATGTCCACAGGACAGGATATACACTGCTACTAGTCACCTATACCTTGCAAAGTCATAAAGGCATTCAAAGATAACAAAAGGCTAAAAAAAAAATCCAAGATGGGTAGTATTTAAACAACACGTTGCTTGTTATAAAAGTACAAATGTTTCCCTATGCAACCCATGTGTTCAACATTTGTTGGACTAACTTTTCCCACTGGCATTGCTATGTCTCAGATCTTGCATAGCTGTGGAATGAAGCCTCAGAGGGATTATAAAAAAACAGGAGGCTCAACAGAACATGTCATTTTTATAAGCTTTTGTTTTAATGTAAGAAAACATTAACAGAATTCTTTCAATAAACACTTGTTTTATATGTATTACTGTGCAGAATATTGAGCTCTCCAAAATGCATACTTCGTTAGTAACTTAAGCAACAGTTAACTGAAGGATTAACTTCTATTTGGGACCAACCTTCATTCTAAAACCAATATTAGCTTTGATGGCAAGACATGGTGTAGTGTTGTAAAAAGCACACTGTGTCATTTTGATTCTTCCACTCACATAAAAGTAGTTCCATCCCTACTGACATCTAATATGGTGGGGTTTTACCTTATACCAGGTGCCGTATTAAGAACCAGGCCAATACTGTCTCACTTCAAACAACCCTAGCATCTTTATCCCGTGTCTTGATTGAAGATGAGAAACAGAAACTTAACTCATCATACAGCTAATAAGAGACTAGGCTTGAATCTCAGTTACACCTTTATTAAAATAACCCAAATTAATACCTGTTATAGGGAGCAGGTTTCTCTCATTTCTTCCCTTCCCAAAAAGAACTGAGCTGGGAGACAGACATTTTAAGCAGAAATGTATTTAGTACAGGAAAACATGCACTCCAAAGGAAGAATGGAGTTAGCTATCCTCAAATAGAAGTAGCAGAATGTTGGGCTCTGTGCTGTACTGTAATTTTTTTTAAAGTTTTTTAATGCATATTTATGAGCTTGATGGCATATTCACAGGGTAAAATGACCCTTTTCCCCTTCCTAATCACGATGGACCAGATCTCACTTTCAGAGTATTTCTTCCCACGATCCAAACCATAATACAAATGATACTGTAGTAAGGTCGGGTCTTTTGAGGATGCAGACCTTTTGTTGGAGTGCCCATGTGGGAATTGGGAAAGTTCCCAGGGGCCTGCTCTTCTGACATAGAGGAAAGCATCAAGGATGTTTACAGAGGGCATTCTGATTTGTAGGAGACTAAGCCATAGGTAACTGCTGCAACTTCCTTGGTTACATTAGGCCTAACTTGTCAAAAAACTAGGAAAAAACAGTTAGCAGGATACAGCTGCAGTTTTCCTTGGTTCCTGCTTGGCTGGCTCCTTATCTGCCTTATCTCATAGTCACAAGGTCTCTTCTAGCTATGCAAGACCTTGTCAAAAAAACAAAAGCCAAAACAGATGTGAAAAATACCAGATAAAGTGGTATCTTCTTTCTCTACGTCTTGTTTTCCAAAACTTATAATACAGCATCTCTCAACTCTTTAACCTCTATGATTAAGAACAGAAAACAGAACTCAACTTGACCTTGACTGAGTTGGACCAAATGGGAGCTATTGTCTAATACAAAGAATGGCAGACTTTGACTCAACCTCCTTTCAAGACGGTATCGAGAACCTATACCTGCTTACACTCAAGTCAAAATAGACTCTTTGGAGACTCATGAAGCAAGGTATCATCAAATGATTCACCTCTACCAAGAATTCATAGCAGTTTTAGA
Organism: Grammomys surdaster; assembly: GCF_004785775.1. NCBI lineage: Eukaryota > Metazoa > Chordata > Mammalia > Rodentia > Muridae > Grammomys > Grammomys surdaster. The sequence goes on along the minus strand of NW_021604589.1, from coordinate 4,761,444 downwards.
TAAATCACTTGGCTTCTGAGTCTTAAAAGGTCGCTCATATTTGTCCTCATAAATGTGTGCTCGAGATTCTCATCCCAAAAAAAATAGATTGTGGGAGATTTAGGGTGATTATGTGGCCTCCACCTCCATTGTGTTGCTTAAATCTTCGTGACACTAACTAGCAGGGTTGGGTCACATGTCTGGTTCAATTTATGAAGAATAATGGCTCCTTAGTTTCATTAGAAATAACACTCAATGACACAGCTATTATAAAAATATCTTTCATGCCAGGTGTAATGGCCTATACCTTTAAGCCCAGAAGCAAAGGCAGGTGGGTCTCTGAGAGGTCTCAGCCACCTACATAGTGAGTTCTAGACCAGCTGGAGCTACATAATGAGATCCTGACTCAAAAGAAGAAATATTTTTTCCTCCCTTCAAGAATAAGATATCTTATACTGAAGGTTTACGCCTGTATTACTTTTCCACACTTGCTGATGTTGAAAGATCCCTTCTCATTCCAGACTTGGTAACCTTAGACTTTAGACGGCCGTTTTTGTATGAGCTCCCGAGTCACACTTGCAAGATGCACATATGGTAATTAATACCTCTCCCTATGGAGCCAAAAAAGACCAAATGAATATTTCACTATTGAAAAATTCTTTGTACAATGTTGCTTTGAAAGATGCTTTAGAAAGCAGATGTGGTTGAAATAAATGATTTATGATGCCAGGCGTGGAACAGCAACTTCACTAAAATCTCCATTTGCTGTATATAAAGACAAAGTCAAATTAGAGAAAAGATCTGTGTGTGCAACACTAACTCTGACTTACTTTCTAACAGTTTTATAGCTAAATAGATATGCTATAGAAGTCTGGAGACATTGCTCAGTTGTTAACAGTATGTAGTACTCTTCCTGAGGACCTGAATTTGGTTTCCACTACCCCAATCAGGTGCCTCACAACTGTCTGTAACTCCAGCTCCAGAAGCATCTGACATCTCTGGCTTCTATGGGCATCTACCTGCACATACACACACAGGCATACACATAGATACACGGATACACACATACACATGGAGTTAAAATAATAACATAAATCTTTAAAAGGATGCAAGCTATATTAAATATATATTAGCTTACTTGCTTACTGTCTGCTTTCTATTGTTCCTTGCCACTATAAGAATGGCATTACAAAAATGTATTAAATCAAAGAGCAAACAAAATCAAACTTTACATTTAAATCAAAGTCATATATTCCCATTAGCCCTGTGTGGCAGTTAGTTATAGCACTGAAGCTGGCACGTTCTCTACCACTATGTTGCATCCCAACCTTCTTTTTGCCTTTTCCTTTTGCCAGAATGAAATTATGTTGCTCAGGCTGACCTCATGGAACTCAGTCTGTACCCCAGACGTGACTTGACCTTTCAAATCTCTTGCCTTTGTCTCCTGAACCCATACCACAAAGCCCAGGTTTATGGTGTTTTATGGATTTCCAAGAATAAGCAGCCATCTAAAATGTTTTCATGGTATTAATGGAACATATTGGAAAGGTGGGGTATTTCATTTTCATAAGCCGACCTAAGACTTTAACATGAGAAAAATGCTCTTATGTTTTTTTTTCTGTTTGGAAAAGGTGGCATGATTATTATCACACTGTGTTTCTAACAGAAACTCCAAGTTACATAAATTCTTTCCAACACATTTGACAAAGGAAGAAAACATTGGAATTTACATACATCATAAATCTGTCTTGTGGTGAATTTATGGCGTACTTTGTTGAAGTAAGAACAGAATGTAAAAGATACGTGGTTTTCCACTCTCACATCATACAATCAACACCCCAGGTCTACAAGTTCAGTAAAATAAAAACGTGCACCCAGACAGTGAGAGGTGAAAAAGCATGCATTCCGTTTCCTTGGTTACTCAGTGTAGGATAGATAAATGGATGTGCCTGAATGAAGTAACTAATGATCCCTCTGAGAAAGAGCAAGGACTTGCCTATGAGAAACTTCAGCGCTCACATAATCGGTAAGATTTATGCTAAATGGACTTTAAAAGGCATTCCCCTTCCAGATCCTGCTATAAGATGGAGTTCAGTGTTTGAATGGAAATGATTTTACTAGCATACACAAGTGTCTTGGGTTTTATTTGGGAGGGGCAGGGGAGGGTGTTCCCCAGAGGCAAGGCAGTCTCTGGAGGGTGATCTTAGGAAATAGAGGTCCAGTATGAAAGCTGGGTGAGTTCTCACACTCTTACAGGTGAAGCCTGGAAGTCAGTCTCACTGGAGAACTCAGGCCACCAGGGCTGAACAAGCTTCTGAGATCTCCCACAACAGGGGACTGAACTGTGATATTTAATCACAGAATTTCTGTCCATTATGGGGTTTGGGATGCCATCAAAGATCAACAGTTTCAAGTGTTCAAGGTAAGCTCTTGGATGATCATAGGAAAGTGAGATAGAAACAGGACATCGTCAACTACAAGAGTCTCCAGTGTGAAACAGCCTTTCTATACTACAGTGCATTTTCTTTTGCTGATTAACATAAACTGGAATGTTCAGGCATAGATGATGTTGTGATTACAGCAATAGCAATATGCACATCCAAACATGGATGGAGTGGTGGTGATAAAGGAACATGGATATAATTGCAGAGCTACAGATAATTATCCATATAGTGGTGTAGATATATTTTGAGAGGTAGATTTATAGAGCTATAGGTAGTAATGGCTCCTGTGGCTGATAAAGAAGTGACATGGGAATATGATTACACATACTTAGATATAATGGTGTAGAAATATTGGCATTGATACAAACAGACATGATAGTTATATAGACAGAAGTATAGTCACAGATGTAGATTTTTCTGTATGTATAGGTGTGGCTGTAGCTAGATTCATCCACAGACATGGATGTGTAGGTAGAGATGCAGCTATTGATATATCCCCAGCCACCTAGTCTCTAAGATTCACCCCTTGCTTACACATTGGCATTGCTCTTGCTGATTCCTCATCAAGTTCCTTGCCCTGACTTGAGCTTATCTTTATGCCTCGTACTTCTCCCATCACAACTTTATACCATGACTATTGTCCTTAAGTGGTTCAATTCCACATTCCTGGAGATAAACAGTGTGGCCAGTGTTTCCATTTTGGTGTAATCACTGCAGAGCAGCTACCGGTGTGTACCATTAAACCACTCTTTTGGCTGAAGCAGCGTTGGGAGTTAGAGGGTCTCACTCTGTAACCCTGGCTATTTATAAGTTGCTGTATAGACCAGGCTGACTTCAAACTTGTGGCAATCCGGAAAACTGGGATTACAAGTGTGCACTACTATGCCTGGCTGCAAACTACTATTGAAGACATTACTTCAGTGGGATTAGAGAGGCTAATGAACATGGAAGTTCATTCATTCATTCATTCATTCATTCAATAAATAAACATTCCTTCTTTGCTGAAATCAGCCTGATTTCAAATACAATTGAAGGGTTCATAATTGATTATTCTTCCATTTTTAGCTGAAGAAAGAGTCACAGAATTTTGGAAGGAGCTGTTTATTGATCTAGAACCCTTACCAAATATGTATACAAATATGTATGTCCTCTGTGTGTGTGTGTGTGTGTGTGTGTGTGAGAGAGAGAGAGAGAGAGAGAGAGAAAGAGAGAGAGAGAGAGAGAGAAGATTGAGAAGTGAACTGGCTTGTTCAAGTCAAGGAAGTTGGCAGAGGCCTCAACGAACTCCTGATTCCCCTAATTGTCTGTTGTACTCAAGAGCAGCACAAGTTCTATGTGTCAGGACATGTTTGCCACAAGTTACCTGAGAGAAGGCAATTTTCAGGATTTCCTATTTTTCTCCTTTTTTTTAATGAAGTCATGCTAGAAAATCATTTGTGAAAGAGAAGGATAAAATGGGGACAAACACTTAAATGTATGAAACACAAAGGATTGAGCCTCTTCCTTCCTCGTTTCCAAGGCACCCTGAAGTACTTCTGTTAACACTTATGCCATGAATTCTAATAATGTGTTTGCATTTCTCTAACCCAGGGCAAGGGATTATATCTTATTCATCTTTATATCCCACCCAAACAATGTCCAGCACAGGATTAGAGAGGGGGCAATTAATGTCAGCTAAAAGAATGAGTGTGTCTATGTGTTATGTATGGGAATTTTAGAAAATAGAAATACATTTTATAAGATTTTTATTTTTGACAACTTTTGATATTCTAAATGTTTTTAAAGGGTGACAATGTTGATCCAATTTGCACAGCACACAGAACATTTCTCAAGCGAATGTTTCCAAACCAAGTTGAAGTGACTCTGGGTTAAAACTCTTTACTAAGACTTGTCAGAACTAGGTTGCCTGATTCCAGCTGTCATCGATCATCATATAGGATTTCCACAGGAAAACACAGGCAGACAAGCCTTGCAGCAGGAGCCCAAATTTCTACACTTAACTGTGAGCAGGAAAATAGCAAGGTACCTGCACAGCAAGGAATGGAGTAATTTTACAGGGCAAACTAGGCCTGTAACCCACCAGCTCACATCCCCCAAGACAAAGGCCAAGCAAGCATTGCCCATTGAGGGCCTTCAGTTGGGAACTTACATATTCAGTCCAAAACCAAGAGAGCTAACACCCAGGCAGTAAGAGTTCATTCACAAACAAGAAAATCTTTCTATTTAATAGTGAAAAAAGAAAAGGTTGGAGCCAGGCAGTGGTGGTCCACACCTTTGATCTCAGTACTCTGGAGGCAAAGGCAGGTGGATCTCTGAGTTTGTGGCCAGCCTTGTCTACAGAATGAGTTCTAGAACAACCAGGGCTACACAGAGAAACCATATCTTGGGAAGATGGCTCAGTGAAGAGCTTCCCCACACTCACATTTTTTTTAAAAAAAGTGCACAGTAGCATACAAAAATCCCATCTCTGGAAAGGCAGAGACAGGGGATCCCTGGGGCTTGCTGGAACACTCGTCAAGCTGAGTCTTTAAACTCTATGTTCAGTGAGAGAGAGAACTTGTTAAAAAATATGCTTTTTCCAGCCTCAATATGAGGGCTTTTGTCTTGTCTTTTGGTTTCTTGTCTTGTCCTGTTTGGGTGTCTTCTCTTGGAAGCCTGCTCTTTGTTGAAGAGGAAATGGAGGAGGAGTGGATCTGAGGGAGATGAGGGGAGAGAGCTAGGAGGAGTGGAGGGAGAAGAAACTGTAGTTGGGATTATATTGTATGCAAAATTTAAAATAAAATAAATATATGAAATAAAAGTGAAGAGTAATTGAAAAAATAAACACCCAGTGTTGACATCTAGCATGCACACACACACAAATATGTAGACACAGATGTATAATAGTCACATGCACACAAGATTACAAAATAATTTTAATGTTTTAAATAAATTGTTTTTGTTTTTTTGTTTTTTTTTTTTTTTGTTTTTTTTTGAGACGGTGTTTCTCTGTGTAACCCTGGCTGTCCTGGAACTCACTCTGTAGACCAGGCTGCCCTCGAACTCAGAAATCCACCTGCCTCTGCCTCCCCAGTGCTGGGATTAAAGGCGTGGGCCACCTCCGCTCGGTGAAATTTATGACTTTTTATTGGACTCCATTCTTAGCTATCATCATCTGCTTGTAGCTTAAGGACCATGGGTTGGATAAACCCAAAGAGTCATGGGCCCCCTAAAAATACCATATTGTCTTTCACTAAAACATACTCCTCTGTACATAAAATATTATCCTAGTCTTTTTTTTTACAGCACATGAGAACAAATATCTACTGTTTGTGACTGAGACAGGAGGTTTTCTGTGAGTTTGAGGTCAACTTGGGCTACAAAAGGAATTCAAAGTAGTACTTGGCTACACTTTGAGACTCCATCTCCCAAAAAGAGTGAAATTAGGTTGCAAGATTAATCTCCAGTGAGGTCGGAGTTCAAAACTCAACCCTCTTTCTGTTTTTTTTTATAGTTATTTTATTTTATGCATATGGGTGTTTTGTCTGTGTGTACATAAACACATCACATATATGTCTCTTGCCCACATAGGCCAGAAGAGAGTTCTGTACCCATGGAACTGGAGTTACTGATTGGCTGTAAGGCATCATGGTGGGCCTGGGACCTAAACCCAGGGGTTCTGCAAGAGCAGTCAGTGCTCTTTTAACAGCTGAGTTCCAAAACTCATCTTTATAACCTTACATTGCTAGGTCATCTTAAGTAAGATATTGAGATACCTTCCACTTCACACTTCTCACCTGTAAACTGAGGTGGTAATACCTGCCTTCTGTAGATGTTGTCAACATCAAATCACTACTCTCAATAAAATAACTATCATGTAGCAAGCACTGCACAGGCATCAGTCACCTCTTCCTCATGTACCAAGTGGAGCATTCTAAGAGCTAGTGGAATTTGATAGGAAACTTGACTCAAGTGTCATTCTTTTTGTTTTCTGTCTTGCTTTAGATTTTCTTCTGCTCCGAAAGTAATAATCATTGCTTTTTTTAAAAAAAAAAAAAAAGAAGAAGAAGAAGAAGAAGAAGAAGAAGAAGAAGAAGAAGAAGAAGAAGAAGAAGACCAAACATTCTATAAACTACAGGCTAAATGGTCCAGTTCACTTCGCTATGGAAATGGAGAAACAGGGATTATCCAGTGGACATTTCTACTAAGTGGTCCCCACTGCCTATCACACAGTCTAACACTTAATGAGAACCCTAAAAGACAGTTGAGTAAGCAAAGTATGAAAGGTAAAGGGGGAGAAAAGAGAAGAAAGAAAGGGAAGGCATGCAAAGTGATTGATAGCTGGTTTCCACCACAAACACAAGAAGAAGGAAACCAATCCAATACATGTACAAGGTGTAAATGTTCCAAGACAGAGGTAAGCAGGCTCCCATTGGCATACATTTCTTCATTGACTCCTCTCACTCAACAAGAAGAGATGAAAAGATGGGCAGCATGCCTTTAATCCCAGCACTTGGGAGGCAAAGGGAGGTAGTTCTGAGTTCGAGGCCAGCCTAGCCTACAGAGTGAGTTCCAAAACACCCAAGGCTACACAAAGAAACCCTGTCTTGAAAAACCAAAGAGAGATTTTAAGGGTTCTTCAAGGTGAAAGGAGATTTAGAAAGCATCATGAATAGTCCAGGAATCTCTGTAATTCAGACCTATCTCTGTAATTCCAGCACTTGGAAGGCAAAGGCAAGTTCAAGGCCAGCCTGGTCTACATAAGTGAGTTCCAGGGAAGCATGGGCTGTGAAGACGTCTCAGTGAGTAAAGCACTTGCTGCTCAAACAAGGGGACCTGGGTTCAAGTAACCAGAATTCACATAAATCTAGGTATAATAGTGCACATCTATAATCTCAGGGCTCCTATAGTAAGATGAGAGGCAGACACAAGAGACTCTCTGCATACTCCCAGACCAGCTAGCATGGCATACATATCAGTAAACAACAAACAAAAAGACTGTCCTCTAATTTCTACACTTGTGCTATAGAACACACATGTCTATACACACAAACACGAACACACACATCACAGACACACACAGAATGATGGTGATTAAAAGAAAGAAAACAACATGATGTATGAGGGGAAAGACTATGTGCTAGAGAGACAAGAGCACTAACATTGTTTCACCTATAAAATGTGGTCACTGGGTCATATCAATGGCACTCAACATTGGCTGTTCACTAGACTCACTCAGGGATTTTCTGAGTAGTTCTATACCCAAGCCGTAGTCAAGGCATTAGAATCTTTGGAGGTGTGTCCCAGTTATCGGTGGTGGCAAAGCTTCCTGTGTGATGCCATTGTGCTTTCTAACTACCAGTCTAGATGATCTGTAGACTGTCACTACCATAAATGTGATCATCTAGTAAATTAAACAACCTGAGTGTCTTTTAAAAGATCTTTATAAAAAAAATGTTGGACCTTACCCCCACCTAACAACAATGAAGTTTGAAAACACTGGGCTGGACTCTGTGTGTGTGTGTGTGTGTGTGTGTGTGTGTGTGTGTGTGTGTGTGTATTCAGGAAACACAAAAATATTCCATCACACCTGTTCCTCAAAGGAGAGATATATAAGAACTAATTAAAAGAGACATTCTTATACAAGGCACATGTGATTTTATGGTACTCTGATCAAAGATCATTTTCCCTTTGTAGAATGGAATAGAGCCTCCTAAAGATCAGTTGCCAACTTTCTCTTCAAAGTCAGCAGTGCCAATGAGGTTAATACTTGCCTCCAGGTGACAATTTCTATCTGACATTTCACCTGCCAATACTTCATCCCCAAGTGCCTTCTCTGATCCTCATATGGTCTGATAGCTCCTTTGCCCAAGCTTTCCCAGGAAATAATAGTAATAGGTGGGTTGGCTGAGAAGTGTTTTGTTTCCCTGGAAGCTCTCTGTTCAGATGTACATCCTGACACCCACTTCTGCTTAACCTGTGGAAGACTACTTAACTCTGGAAAAGAAACTAAAGGAAGGAAGGAATTGAAAGGAAGGAAGGAACATCTAATTGTCAGAAACTAGAAATTGACAGTTAAATATTAGTGCCAGATGAGCCCTGCCTCTTAGGTTACTCATGTAATCAGACTTTTGGAAGAGGTGTGTCTCTGAAGGAGTGGATGCTGAGTGGATAATCAGTATCTGTATGTTTGGGAGCAAACACTCAGAATTTTCAGTTTGATTGAATTTCTAGGTTAGGAAACAGGTAATATGGCATCTTGTTCATGCCCCCCCACCTTACTTTTCCAATCAGATCGTCAATAGTCAGTATCTGCAGTCCTCTGACTGAGTCGCCCCTGCCACTCTGCTCTCTGCACAGAAAGCAGAACTCCCAAGATCAGTCCCCTGGTAGATACTGTCAGGCCATGGCTGAATGGGGATGGAGTGTAACCACTCCAGCTCCCTCACTTCAGGAAAAGATCCTTGGAGACACGTGTTCTCCCAGGAGGAATCTCCAGTGACGTGATGCACACCTCATAGTGTTTTCTCCAGTGCCACCAGAACAAAGCATTTCCACTCAAATCCTTGTCCCAGTGTCTGACTGTGGCAAAACCCACACCAAGATAAAATATATATTTCCTTTAAGATATTTTAGGTATAGAGTTCATAACCTGATGTGTAGTTATATTTCCTCTCAGTTGAACCATTCACTCCTGAACAGAGGAAAGAAACTGGAAAAACAAAATCAATCTTATGAACATATAGCCTTTGCAAGCTCAGAAGGTGATAAGATTCACAAATCCCCCCAGGGCTATAATAAAAGAAAAGAGTACTCAAAGCCTGGTGTGGTGGTGTGCACCTTTAAACTCTACACTCAAGTAGAGGCAGTTAAGATCTCTGAGTTTGGGGACAGTGTGGTCTACATAGTTCCAGGATAGCCAGGATTACATAGAGAGAGCCTGTCTCAAAACAAAACAAAACAAAACAAAACAAAACAGGTACAATTGCTGGGAAGAAGAGGCTCTCTTTGGTGAAGCCTCCTACAAGTTGAACCGGAAGGTCAGAGATGCAGCTTCTGAGAGTTGTCGCCCACACTAAAGTGGACTTTTCAATGATTGCTTTGGCTCCCCCATGCTTCCCTGAGGAAACTCAGGAAACTCAAAGGTTCACCTAGTTAGACTTAGGTGGAAAGTAGAATTCTTTGTTCAGTCTGCACTCATCCTATGGAAGAGCAGCAACTGCTCTTAACCCCTGAACCATCTCTCCAGCCCCATCAATAAAACATTTTAAAACCAAGAAAAGATTTTATTCTGATAAGTCTCTGTAGCTTGTCTGCCCTGCTGACCTTAGTTCAGAGGCTTCATAGCTCCACCAGCACCTCTTTGAGTAGGAAGTCTACTCTTGGGCCAGATAGGCAGCTGTATTTAGCCGGTTCCTCATCCTCCTCAGGCCACCAAACAAACTGGCATGGTCTTCTCATATCCCAGATAGAGGCACAGGTGGGTTGGAGTTAGAATGGGTTTGGAACTGGCACAGTATGTCTATGCCCAAACACCATTAGCTAAAGCAAATCACTGGACCAAGTCCAAAGTCGAGGTGTGGGGTCATCGGCTCTGCTTGCTTGAAGTCAAAGGGTGTGAATATGGGGATAAGAAGAACCAGTATTCCTTCTGGTACAAGTCAGAATAGATAACTCATCACTACCTGAAGGAATTCTCAGAAACTTATCTTTTGTTTGTGCTTTTACTGTCTTAGCTTGCTTTCTACTGTTGTGATAAAAAACCCCATGACCAAAAGCATCTGAGGGGAACAAAAGGTGTTCCTTTGGCTTACTCATCCTGACCCATCCAGAAAGAAAGTCAAGGGAAGAACTCAAGACAGGAACCTGGAGGTAAAGGTAATCCAGATACACTGTTTAACGGTGTTCAGGTACCTCTCTCATCCCTTCCAGGACCACCTGCATAAGGGTGGCACCGCTCATAGTGGGCAGAACCTTCCCACATCAACAATTAATCAAGAAAATATCCCCCAAGAAGTGTTTATTGGATGGAGGCATTTTCTCAATTAAGGTTCATTCTTCCAGATGACTTGTTTGTGTCAAGTTGCCAGTGGCTACTACACTATAATTTCATTTGGAGTCACATTTGAACTGTTGTGAATGACTGGAAGACAACACTTGCCAAATGATGCGGATTGTTCAAAACTTGGTGACCTTCCACCTCTAACATCCTATGATTTGCCTTGTGTGGAAAAAAAACCTAGCCAAGTATGAACTCTCCGTGGAAATGAGACTGCTGTGTGATTTTTGAACTTGCATCTGTGGTCCTGCTTTGACTTCTCAATTCTCAATCCCTGGAGTTCAAAGTGCACACTGCTTGTCCCAAGACTGAAACGCATGACAATTGGAGGTGCCCCTGAACAGCCTGTAGTGAATTGAAGCTGGGGGGGCGGGGGGCGTGGAAGAGTTTAGGGTGAGAGAAGAGCGTGGAGGACTCGTGGGTCGTCCTGGAGGCGGGTCCCAGCCAGATGTGCTCAGCCGCCACGCCCTCGCTGGTGCACCCGAGCGCTTCACCCAGCAGAATATCTCGCCAGGGCGCCCCCAGCCACTCACAGCTCCAAACATTCCCCAGCTCTCCACCCCCGCTGTCCCCTCTGCACCGGCTGCTACAGAGACTGCCAGCTGTGCACAAAACCAAAGTCCTAACCAGCGAAGCAGAGACAGAGGCGGTGGCCCCTCTGTGTGCCAGGTCCTGAGGGGCTCAGGACAAGAAAGGATCCCACCCCCAGCCAGTATGCAGCCGCCCTGGGGCCTGGCGCTCCCTCTGCTGCTCCCCTGGGTGGCAGGTGGAGTAGGGACCAGGTGAGTGTTTGCATCGACCCTGGCTCCCCGAGCCTGAACTCTCCTTTTGAAGCCCTTTGTTGACTCGCATATGTAAAGGGTACCTAGGTGCTGGGGTTGAGGTGTCTGTGCTCTTTGAGATGCATTTCACCAGGATACCGGACCGGGTGCCCACCAACTTTCTTCTCTTCGTCCCTTGGGTAAGGTTTAGTCTCGGGTGGTCTGTCGATTCCGCTCCCCTTTTGGCTAAGTTTGTCTGAAGGATGGGGGGAGGGGGGAGCTGGGCGCACAGACCATGGGTGTGCTTGGGATTTGGTGCTCTGGAGCCACCTCCGGTGTAGGCAGATGTGTGAGTTTAGTGTCTTCCACTGTCCCTGAAGGACGCCCACTGGTTACCAGTCGTTAGTTTTGCTAGGGAGGAATGAAGAAAAACAGGAGGATGCAGAGCGCGCATTTTCGCATTTCTTGTTGAACACTGGAGCAGCGCCTTGCTGGGCTCCTGTTTTAGCTGCCTTTAGATTATGGGTGATGAACCAGAAAGTTCACGATGGTAAAAAGATAGCTGTACCCATCCTTGTTCTTGCCACTTCCTTCTATTCATGAGCTTTTCTGAGCCCTGAAACATCTCCCTGTGAGAGCTACAAAGGCACACAGTAAAAGCACATAGGCATAGTGCGTCTTGTAGACCAAGCACTTTCAGACCATTAATCCACCAGAAGTCCCTGTGTAGTCAAGGTATTGTCATCGTTGCAATCCCTGTTTTGAAGGGGTGAAAAGATTAGGCTGAGTAACTTGCCCAAAGAGACAAAGCCAGCTAAGTGGCAGAGCAGGAACACTGTCAATGTGGTCCAGCATCCTCCACGGTCCAGCAGGGCAACTTTTTCAGGAAGACTCCCTAGAAGACACACACACACACACACACACACACAGAGAGAGAGAGAGAGAGAGAGAGAGAGAGAGAGAGAGAGAGAGAGA
>NW_021604589.1:4740905-4749237 GCF_004785775.1 Grammomys surdaster | reverse complement strand
CTTGCTTCTTCCTTGCATGTCTGCATAGGGTCTCTGTGCTACAGAATCAAGGACCTTTGGGATGAGTTAATCATTTTTTGGTGTGGCAGGCTCTCCTGTGTTCTGTGGGAACTATAACAGCATCTCTGACTGCTATACGATGCCAGTAACAACTTGGACCCTACCACCTACACAAGTTGGGACAGTTTATGAAAAAAAAAAAAAAAAAAACCTCCAGATATTTCTCAAAGTCACCTGAGAAGCAGGCTGCTTCCCAGCTGAGTGAGGTTTTTCACTACTGATTCTAGGGAGAGGAGGAAGGGGCAGAGGAGAAACCTTTGGTTTGGCTCCAGCTCCTTAGAGATGACTTTGTTTAACTTACAGGAAAAGTCTTTCATCAGGATCCGGCACGTTATTAAGGGATTTTGAAGTTCAAACAGAACAACCCTCAAACCAGGTTCTTAGAATGTATGGTTGCAAGATTCAATTTCCTTCCCATGATAAAAATGTAAGCAGACGCAATTTGCTCCAATCACAGTTCCCTTGAACGTTGGAGAGAGTCATGTTTTGTTAGAAAGACCACTTAAGAAAGACCAAGTGCTATGTGGGGATGAGATTAACAGTTCTTTAGCAGCAGGGAAACCGACCTCCAGAAGATCCACTTTCAAAGTGCCACCAAATTAAATTAAAAGATGAAGAGACCCCCCCTTAAACCCTCCCCCCAACATTAACCTGAAGAATCTGTGTGAAGATTCTGCAGTCCTGAACTTTTCAAGATGTGAAGTGTGATTGCTTTACAGTGTCAGGTTTGGTGGCTGGTGTGCCTATGATCTGCTCCATATGCTTGGAAATGTCAAGTGGCCAGCACTTTGGGAACTTCCGCAGGTCCATGTTTAATTAGCTCCAGACTCCACCTTCAGAGGGCTCATTTACAGAAAATCAAGGTACACATTGGGAAAAAAAAAAAGTGTGCCTGTGAGCTAGTCATGTCCTAATGTTTCATTGAAGTATATATTTAAAAAAAAAAACTATAGCTAGTACACACGGATTTTTTTTTTTAATAAAAAGCAAAGAAAAAAAAAGAGGGCTAGGTGGTGGTGGTGCATACCTTTAATCCCAGCACTTGGGAGGCAGAGACAGGTGGATCTCTGTGGGTTTGAGGGTAGCGAAGCAATTTCCAGGGCAGCCAGGGCTGTTATACACAGAAAACTTGTCTCAAAAAAAAAAAAACACAAAAGAAAAGGAGGAGGAAGAAGAGGAAGAGGAGGAGGAGGAGGAGGAGGAGAGAGAGAGCACAAAGAGGGAGGTGAGGATTTAGGTAGGTCAGTCAAGAAAGTGCCTGCTTAGCTGCTTAGCATGCATGAAGTTCTGGGTTCGATCCCCAGCATGGAATAAACCAGGTGTGGTGGTGCATGACTATAATCCCAGTGCTGGGGGAGGGCTAGATGCAGGAGGATCAAGCATTAGTAGTCATTCTTAGTAGCCATATAGTGAGTTTTTGAGAGCCTGTCTCAAAGAACAGTAAGAAGAAAGTACCAATTCTTTTTCATTGGAACACTGTTATGATGGTGTGACCTGGAAAACTATATGCCTCTCAAATGATGCTTAGTCTACAGGTGACGATAACCACTCATCTAATAAATAATTCATTGGCTGTATGTTAACCTCCTTACATGCATCAGAATTTGGCTTGCCTTGCACATTCTTATGCCCTTTGAGTATTGGGTATTTAGATGCCCCGAACTCATTGTATCCATAACAGCAAATATGATGGTGACTGTGTACCTGAAATGTAGCCAGTCCAAGGTGAGAAGTGGTGTAAATGAAAACCATTGCCGGGCAGTGGTGGCGCATGCCTTTAATCCCAGCACTTGGGAGGCAGAGGCAGGCGGATTTCTGAGTTCGAGGCCAGCCTGGTCTACAGAGTGAGTTCCAGGACAGCCAGGGCTATACAGAGAAACCCTGTCTCGAAAAACCAAAAAAAAAAAAAAAAAAAAAAAACCTATTTATTGGAATCTGGGGATTTAATATAAAGGAAAAATAATAGAAAGTAGCTCCCAAATGAATTTTAATTCACTGCATCATGAGATGATAACCCAGAGCACTGGATAAAATCTGCTACTGAAATTAGTTTCACTCATTTATTTCTTATTTCAAAAACTACCAGAAAATCAGACATGCCCTATTTGGCTATCATATTTCCAGTAGGCAATACTGGTCAAGAAGATTTGCTTAGAACTCTAGTTCCAACACTCCAGTCCTGACACACGGATCTTTGTCCTTTGGGTATGTAAGAGAAATATATTATTAACTTTGCTATTCTTGGAAATAAATTTGAAGCAAATTTCTACTTGGAATATACTTCTGTTACACATCTTTTCTCTATTTAGTTCAAGTAAAAAGTAATGTGTGAGAGACGAAGGGACATATGGGTTCACACCAAGGGGGCTGCTGCCTGCTAACCACAGGCTACATGAAGAGTTGAAACTACCCCCACCAACTTCAGTATGTCAAACAACCTAGATGTATTGTCTCACACTTCTGGAAGTCAGAAGTCCACAAGGAATCTTATGGGGCTAAAATTGAGCTATTGGTGAGTGCTTTTGGAGCCTTTGGAGGCTCCAAAGGAGAATCTGCCCCTTGTTCTTTGAGCTCCTAGAGGTTACCAGCCAGTCTTGGCTTGTGGAAATAACTCCCATCTCTTCCCCCTGTATCTCCTTGCCTTCTCTCTTCTTTGTCTTCCTCCCATTATGAAAAACTCTTGCAATTATACAAAGCCCACATGGATTAGCCAGGAAAATCTCAAAATACTTTGACTAGACTTATAAAGTCCCCTGCATCGTGATCTAGGGACTTGTGTAGGACAAATGTTACCTCCTCCTAATATTATCCCCATCTTCACTCAAAAGCAATCTCAGTTCAGAGAGACTGCGTAGTGCCCCTTAGATACTCTGGAAGGAAAAGTATAATAGAAAGGTATACAACAGGAAGGGGAGGGACAGTGACAAAGTAAGTGACCATTATGACTTAGTCCTGTATAGGCACAATTGGACATGAGCCTCAAAGCTGTACTTCCGATGGCAAGTGAGCAATGGTTATACAAATGAGGGACTTGGAGTGCAAGAGTCCTGTACTTTCGGCCTCCCATGTCCACAGGAAAAACTGGTTCCTGCCAACAGAAAGGGTTCTTGTATGTCAAGAAATGAAGCTGCTAGAGACCACCGAGATAGCTCAGTGGATAAAGGCACTTGCTGGTCAAGCCTATGGACCTGAGTTCAATCCCCAGAACCCACATAAATATGGAAGGCAAGAGACAGCAGAAGCAGAGCAGGCAGGTGTTCTAAGGTGACATGGGTTTTATGGTAAACTGAATTTTAAAAGGATCAGTAATTGACTTATTCAGAATCTCACAGTAAACACATAGTAGCTTCCTAAATTCATGGTGTCTCCCATGAATACTTAAATCTTTCTGTCTACCATGTACAGAATTTTTTTTTCAAAAACATCAGTAGTATTGATTAGTTCTGTCAGATAACTTATCAAATCCCAGTGTACCAGTTTCACTAACTAAAATGTTTTAAGGCTAGTGATGTGACTTTCGAGAGTAAAGTGCTTACTGCACAAACATTAGGGCCCAAGTTCCATTGCCAGCATCCACATAGAAGCTGGGTACAGTTGTGAATGTTTGTTCTCCCAGCTCTGGGAAAACTGAGACAGAAAGATCTGTCTAGCCAGTCAGCCTTTCTGAATCAGTGAGTTCCAGATTTAAAGAGAGATTGTCTTTTTAAAAATTGTTATACAGTGGCATGTGATTGAAGAAGACATCCACCATCAACTTCTGGCCTTCACACATGTAAGACATGTATACACATATATGCCACACAGAGAGTGTAACTGTTTTAGATGTCCAAATTTTAATTATGAAGACAAATTCTACAAGGAGTTAAAATTAATTCAGTCCAATTCAATAACATTAACTGGACACGGGCATGCTCAAACATTCTCCAGAATGTCAGAGATACATATCTATCTACTGCCCCAACTAAAACACTTGGTAGAGCCAGAAAAAATGTTTTTCTTTGTCAGCTGAAGAAACCAAAGAAATCTAAAAAGTAAAAAAAAAAATAGCTGGGCAGTGGTGGCACACGCCTTTAATCCCAGCACTTGGGAGGCAGAGGCAGGTGGATTTCTGAGTTCGAGGCTAGCCTGGTCTACAAAGTGAGTTCCAGGATGGCCAGGGCTATACAGAGAAACCCTGTCTCAAAAAACCAAAATAAATAAATAAATTTAAATTTTCTTAAAAAGACTATGGATTGGAAAAGAGATGAAAAAGCAAAAATGTTACATGTGCATAAACAATAAATAGATGATTTCAGAGGAACAGATATGTACATATTATACCACTTATTTATATTGTGTATATACAATATACAAGACCGTATTTAGGAATGGATATATATATATATACATACTTGTAAGAACAATTAATGAAAAGAGAAGTCATAAATTTGAAAGAGAGCAAGTAGCAGTATATGGGAGGGAAGAAGAGGAAAGGAGAAATGATATAATTATATCATAAACTCAAACAATAAAATAGATTAAAAAATAAATTTCAGAGGTTTGGGATACAGCTTGGTTGGTAGAATGCTTGCGTAGCATGCACAAAACCCTGAGTTGGAGCCCCAGTATTACATGAACTGGGTGTGGTATTACAAGCCTGTAATCCTAGCACTCAGAAGATGAAGGTAGGATGATCAGAAGTTCAAGGTCATCCTCAGTTATATAACAAGTTCAAGGCCAGCCTGGGATACATGAGACCCTGTGTTTGAGAGGGGAGAGGGAGAGAGGAAGGGAGGGAGGGAGGGAAGGGAAGAAGGAGGAAGAAGAGGACAGGACAGGAGAGGGGAGGGGATGGGAGGACAGAAGAGGGGAGGGGAGGACAGGACAGGAGAGGGGAGGGGAGGGGAGGACAGGGGAGGAAGAGGAGAGGAGAGGAGAGGAGAGAAGAGGAGAGGAGAGGAGAGGATTCCATAGAATGTGAGGGAAAAATTGAAAGAACCAAGGAAAACTGAATCAATGTGAGTCCATCAGCTATAAAATGTAGGAGAAAGCAAATCAGCCAGTACTTAACTGATAGTTGCTTTGCATAGGGATAAGGGAATAAATGGATAGATATGTATCTGTTAAAAAATAAGGTAGAAGACAGCCCCAAGTACAGAGGGCAGACTGGTCATCAAGAACCCATAGTACCTGCCAAGAACCAAAGAAAGGAGGCTGGAGCCAGGCTTCAAAGAGGCTGGGATACCAAGCTAGAGAGCTTAGACTTCATTCCAAGAGTAACAGAGAGGAAAACAGGCCACCACAGGCTCTGCCATCTTTAAATCGAACCCAGTCATGACTAATTCATATACAAAACTGTGACAATGCTGCTCAGGATTATCATTATGCTAATGAGCCATAGTTGAATCTGAGACATTTTCCCTTTCCTAATGTATACAACTTCAGTGCACTCATAATCTTTGGTGTCTTGGATTTGACGAGTGCATGATCAGAACCCAATATGCCAAAAGCAGCAAACTTCTTTGCAAATATTATCAGCTTGTTCTTCAGTATTCATTTGTGTTTGGTTGCTGGCCATATTTCCTTGCTATCTGTTCCTCAACTACAGAATACTTCAAAACTTCTTATTAAAGCAACATTTCTTGTCTCATACAGTTTCTGTAGATGGGGAAATCTAAGCAGCTTAGCTGCCTGGGGATTGGGGCTGTTGTGGGTTTATATGGACTTTATTTTATAGAGAACAATTTTAGGCTCACAGCAAAAAGGCAGGCTTGTCACAGGTTTGTAGTCAAGCTTTAGCCAAGGCCACTGTCATCTGCAAGCTTGTCACTGGCTAGAGAATCTGCCTCCAAGAGGCAAACTATCGTGGTGGTCAGCAGGAAACCTCATATCTTTTCCGTGTGAACATTTCTCCATTAAGGTGGCTTGATTATCCTCACAGTGTATCAGCTGACACTCCCCCCACCAGAGTTTCTGATACAATAGAAGGAAGTAGAAAGAAGCCATGGTGCCTTTGGAGCCCTCATCTGGGAAGTTACCATCTATCGCTGCCATAGTACACTGCTCATTAGAAGCCAGCCCTGGCAGCCGGGAAAGGCAAGCTTCATCTTTTTTTGACAATGAAGATGATCAAAGACTGCAGACACAGTTGGTAACCTCCTCCCCGTGCACTCTGATTTGTCTTCCCCATACTGCATGCTCATCAGCCTTCTTTGACAGTCTCCCTCTTATGAGAAGCAAAGTTCTGGATTTCCTGAGCTATATTCTCCCTAGGTGATTGTTCCATTTCTGATGTTTCCAATCTGCATGGACCTGATTTCAAAGTGTCACTTCAAAGCCAACAAGATAACTCAAACATACTTAGTGCCAAGACTGACCACCCTGGTCCGATCCCCAGGACCAGCATGGTGGGCTCTTGCTTTTAAACCTCTATGTATTTGGAGAATGGGATGGCTTGGATTAACCTGGACTTTTACTCTGTCTGTTAAGGATGGGTGGGAACTCCGGACTAAGGAGATGGCTGAGTGGGTAAATTGCTTGCCTTGCTGAAGGCATGAAGACCTGTGATTAATCAAATTGCTTGCCTTACTGAAGGCACGAAGACCTGTGATTAATCTCCAGAAGCCACACTTTAAAAGCTACACTTACTGGTGCTTCCTTGTAATCCTAGCACAGGGAGGGCAGAGAGAGACAGGTAGACTCCTGGACCTCACCAGCCTGCGAGCTAGTAAACTGGAAAACTCCAGGCCAATGAGATACCCTGTCTCAAATAAAATAGACAGATTCTGAGGAATGACACCTAAGATTGCCCTCTAGCCTCCACATGCACACACAAACATGTGTACACACACACACATGTTCACATGTGAATGTATGCACACAAACACAAAGATGAGTGAGAACTCAAAATTAATTTAACTAATTAAATACAATAAATGACCTTGCCAAACTGGATGAATGATTTAAAAAAAAATTTAGTAACAAAAATACTCTTGTGTAGACTAGGTAAATGGCCTAGCAGTTAAAAACATGTACTGCTGTTACAGAGAACTCCAGTTTGGATCCTAGCACCCACATTGTATAGGTCACAACTGACTGTAACTCCAGCTCCAGGGGATCCAACACACTCTTCTGGCCTCTATAGATACTACACTTACGTATACATGTACACACAAACACATACACATATATTAAAAATAAAATATATCTGGAAAAAACAATTGGTTGCCCTCATTACGCCTATTCAGAAAACCTTTTATTGATAGGCCAATATTTAAATGTATTTAAACAACAACAAAAGAAATTTAATTTCTCATTTTCTGTTGAAGGGTTTTGTGAAGTTTTCTGATCATCAGCAAGCATACTAGAGATTCTGGCACCTTCTATTTCTGTAGAAAGTGAGGAATCTTGTGCAGAAATACTATACTACTTACACAATCCTTGGAATGTTTCTAAATTGGCTTCGGATGTGGAGACAGCGATTTTCTGATTAATTTGATCAATGTAGACAGCAAGCTGTATAATGCATTAAAGGAATTCTGGGCAATTCAACATTTAGCTCAAAACTCTCTCTGCTTGGGGCCTGTTATCCACCAAGACTCGACATTCCACTGCCTCAAGACTGGATTCCCTGAGTCCCCTGTTATCCACCAAGACTTGACATTCCACTGCCTCAAGACTGGATTCCCTGAGTCCCCTGGGTCTTCTATGTACTAAACACGGTTTAGGAAGAGAGAGAAATGGAGAGGAACAGAAAGGGAGAAGGGGGGATGGAGAGACAGAGGTTGGGGACAACATGCCCATCCAAGTTCCCTAAGGTAGAAACATCTGATGTCACAGATAGTTGGACATTTTAAATGTACAGAAGCAGCAATTTTCTGGGTAAAATGCTTTCTGTACAAGTACGAGGGCCCAAATTCAGATCTCATGGGAGCCTGAGTTCAGATACTTGCCACCTACATACAAAAAGCTGGGCATAGTGGCACATACCTATAACCCCAGTGCTGGGAACAAGGTGGGAAAGATAGGTGGATCCCTGCGAGCTTACTGGCTAGGCTGTTTGGCCAAAATGGGAAACACTAGGTTCAGTGAAAGACCTTGTCTCAAAAAATAAGACAGGAAAACAAGTGAGGAAGACATCTCAATGTCAAACTCTTAAACAGGCACCTACACAGAAAAGCACACACACACATATGGAGAGAGACAGATACAGATATACATACACACACACTCACACACACACACACAGAGAGAGAGAGAGAGAGAGAGAGAGAGAGAGAGAGAGAGAGAGAGA